>NC_031498.1:17331522-17414732 GCF_000237925.1 Schistosoma mansoni | reverse complement strand
GGAGAAATTTAAACACTTCAATTCTACCCGAAGTTTGTGCTGATGATGTCGTTCAGAAGGACGATGAAAGCTCCACGACCAAACCATCCAGCTCAGAGAACAAACCCACGTCAAATTCATTATCTCTATCTATGAATGTACTTGAAACCAAAAAGTGTCGATTTGAATAGTTAATGTCATCAAGAAGATTTAACATTAGTTGACTTGAATTTTAAAATTCATCTTTCCGAATGTAAGCAGTCAGTCAAATTATTTTCATCAGGGAAGAAGAATGTAGTTGTAAAATCTCAACGAATGAATTTGAAGTCGATCGAATGTTTCAACTGACAATCTGATCCAAGCTTGTTCAAGAAAATGCAATTAAACATCAAAATTATCGAATATATAGATAAGTACATGATGCAATGGTGTTTGTTTATGTTCAATAATTTTGATGTTTGTTTATATTTTGTTCGAAAATCTTGATCCAGATTTGCAGGCAAAACGTTGAATTGACTTCAAATTCATCTGCTGAAATTTTACAAATACATTCCTCTTCTTCTTCTTGTTCTCTTAAGTCCTACATCAACTCGGTGCCCAAGTACTGTGAAACCATTTGATTGAATAGTCTAATGTATTTGATCAGTGGGTTTGCTTTTCTTTGAATTCCATTCTGTAAGAATGCCAAGACTGATTCAATGTAAAAATTTCTATTTCATCTAGTTACGTCGAAGAGGATAACAGTAAGGTAGTCGAATAAAATAATTAAACTTTTTTCGACACAAGACGTTTAAGGAGAACTTACGGGAGTGCTAGATTTTTCAGTAACGTTTTCCTATAAGATTTCATTTAACAAATTCATCTGATGATTTATAAATGTTCAGGAAATAAAGGTATTATTGCTACAAAACAGATTTCTAATGTTATGATTCATTGAACATTCGGAGATTTAAATATCGAGGACTGATCATTACTAGTAATGATACAATATGATATTGGTGGAAATTCAACTGAAATAAATTGCTGTATCAATATCAATAGTACAAAGACAATTTACATTGAATGCCACTGGTTGTTGTGAGTATTTGAGGTATACACCAGATCATGGATTATCCATCGCCAAATTTATGTAAATTACTTAGATAAAAAGCAGGTAATTTTAATTCTGTGGACAATATCCATTGATAACTGAGTCCAACCACAGATAATTTTTTTGGTGATAATATGGTACTTAAACTGTTAACAGTAGTATAACATATTCGACAAATTATTTCATGAACGAGAAGTGTATGATACGGTTACAACTGAGTGATGAATAGGTGTAACTATTTAAGCAATACATGGGGTTAGACGTCATTTGAGTCTCTCTTTTGGAAATTCCGTATACGATAAATGTTACTATCAACAAGAATCTGATAATTCAAACATGCGAACTGTCAAGATTTCATTGTCAGTATGTATCAAACGAACAATAAATGAAATACTATTCAGTTTATGAACAGTAAGTTACTGAAGATGTATTGGACGAAAAGATTTCTGATGACTAAAGCCCCTAATATGTATGTCAACTAGCTTATACAGTTTTAGAAACCCTGATAAGGTAAACTGTAAATCGAGGTTTTAAAGAGAGTATGAAGATCAAAACCAATAGAGTGTTATTTATAGTATCTTACGCAGTTGTTTAGGCTTTATTAATATTGGAACAAATGGCAATACTTTGTCTGTTCGTTATAGCATACAATTAGAGTTATTTAAACCATTGTAACCTGTAGTTTTGTCATATATAATCTGATTTCATTTTGTGGTTTAGAATTAATAGTTTGTTAACTAGAAGCCTATTTGAAAATTCAGTAGCAAAATGATAATAGTATCGATAGGTTCTTATAAAATATTTTCTAAAAAAACTAACAGTCGTTTCACGATTCGCAGGAGCCTCTACCTGTTAGAGTTAGAAAACATTTTGCTATGAAATTGAAACATTTTTCATTTATGAACAATGAATTAATAGACACTATACACGCTTCAACGCAACAATCTGACCAGCACGGCTCAATCCTGTGGCGCAACCACACAGGTACCAAGCACTCTGGTGGACCACTCGCCCTATTTATATACACATTCACGACACATATATGATTGTTTCGATCAGTGATTGCGCAAATCAAAGTTGACTCACTTCGATTACACGACAGTCAAATTCATTACTTTTATCAATGGAGACATGCCTTTTAATGCTCCAGTGACAATGATTCTTGAGAACAATGAAAATCAACAACCAGTATGAATGAATTCGGTTAACCAGCAAATCAACTTTTCACATGAACAGTCAGCGAAACTTGTCAAACTTGATGCCGAACCAGCCACAATGTCAACGGCGAACCGCCAGTCTCACATAAGAACTTCAGCTCGACATGGTTATGTAGCTTATACTACATACAACACAAATGTAGGTTAGTAAGTGAAATAGCCCAGCCTGAAGCAGCGTTAGGGCCTAAGATAAGTAACAAAAAGGAAACTCAATTAAAAAAATATTAATCCGTTTAAACGTTTTGAAGGAAAATGTGACTGGGAAAATTCCTACGACCAAATTCTTTAGAGAAACCAGGTGTAGTGCGCAACTATTTTATTTCAATAACTTTTGAATGGCTGAATGGATTTCACTGATTCTTGGTATTGATATTATTGATATTCGCAAATTATACAATACTATCCAACTAAGATAGTTCGTTAGTTTAATTAACTCCCTAATACTTCATAGATATTTCCTAACTAAGAACAGAATTTTCCAATACAATAATATTGAATTTAATCTGCTATTTCGTATGCATAAAATACAGTAGTTGCGAGGCCAAATAATTGACTATACTCAAATTTTGTACATTCATAATTGGAAATCATAAAGTAACTTGAAGGAAAACGTAGACACTTTTTATCCGATGCTGACACATTCAGTTTCCGGATACGTCAACGGGTGCAAATGCTTTTGTCGACCTATGCACTGAAACTCGAAACCTTTCACTTTAAACTTCAAAAAACCCTTCACGGACTGATCTCCTCAGCCCAGTAACTCACAAGATCTTACAACGAGTATGAGGGTATTAGGAGGCTGATGTTTGTGCATATTAGGATCTGCAATTGATCAACTTATGAAGATTGTTAATATATTTGAATATGGGTATGTATTCACTTCTTTATGATGGTTAACAGTTATGATACTGAAAGCACAAGCCAATAATGATGATTACTGTATTCGTATGATCAATGGTGAAAATACTATGGTAACAATATATTTTTCGAATACTGTAGTAGATAAGCGAGAAGCTACCTTCCCTGAAACTCAGGAATCAGCTGTTTTTAAGCAACTTTAAAACCTATTTCACTCAAACATAAAGTAACTGGTTTGTAGTTTGGATGAATGTTTTGTAACCATTAATCTTCAGACTTTATTCCTTATCTACATCGTTTCACACAACCATCCGTCTTCAATTAAAATAGTTCTAATGTAAAGTTTTCGCACATCAGTTTGTTTTGACTGCCCAAACTGTATCCATCAAAATCAAAACTTCCTTCTCATATATAACCAGTTGGTAAATAAAATTACTTTGAATGATTTATTCGTTCATTGTTCAGTTAGGCACTTACTTACACTCCAAATACATTCGCCTGAATTTTAAAAAAATTCCACAATTTTTATATATTATCATTGAGAAATCATTGCTATGGTCATATGAGACTTTACATTCATCTGAAAATACAGTTGCGTTCACACTACTTCATTTTACGATTATTACCATATCTATGACATGGCAACTCGAACTGATGTACGTACGTACGAAGTTCTACGTTGTGACTGACTAACTGACCATATCTGTATCACCATTCAAAATGAAATGTTTGGAATGAGACTGATACAGGCAAACCTAAGGAAACTAAACATTCCACTAAACAGGATGAATGTACACTTTGTTCTCAATTAAAGGAGACTATTATTACTATGGCATTCCTATCAAAGAGTCAATTCGATCATTTTTTTGTGTTTAAGGAAAACAGAGTGTCCTATAAAGACCTGCGGTTGAACAAAGTGATACTATCAGTGTTCAAAAAAAGAAACTAAGTTGCCTACCAGAATAAAGTTTGTCGTTAGAAAAATTATTTTTCACACAAGAATCATACATAATTCCTTAGTTAATCAATCTGTGAATATATGGGCTACGTTGACTATCATGCAAGTCGAAACGAATATTTGAAGAAGGGATAGGGCAGTGTCTCTGTAAAGAGTACGGTAGTTAAAAGGATGCCAAACCGAGCTAATGCATGTTAGCGCAACACTTTATTTTGCTTATTTCTGGTTGATCAACTGAATGTGTGGATATTCTACTGATAAGAACATGAAATTACAATATACTTTTTACTGTTAAGTGGACTTTACTTAACGCAGATCTATTTAAAAGTATCTAACTTCGAATAAACAATAGGAAAACAGAGTAAGAGTGACTTCTATACTTTGCCTAGTTGTTAAGTATGTCTGAACAAAAATCCTCGATCCGAATCTCGTGCTTTTGAGGCTCGACAAAAACCGAACATCTAATTATGAAACAAATGTTGTTCTTTATAGTGTTCAAACTCTCGTTATCTACCCGTAGCATTAGTGTCAACTTATTGACCACTCAATTGTAGATATTTCGAATTTATATGAGGCCATTTACTACCAAAACAGCCTCAAATTAGTCACGGAATACAAAACCGGGTGACAAGAATTTGAGTAAAAATGAGGACCTCAGTTCCCTTGGGACTACGAATACTTTGACGAATATAAAATATTACGAAATGCTGCTCCAGGGTTTACCTTGGATTTCATCTAATTACCTAACAGCGCAACACAGTGAACATGATGTCAAGCCAGTCTAACTTGTGTCTATATTGCAGCATTATTTATGGAATTCAATCAATAATACAGTACTACACAAATAATGCAATATTGGCCATTCTGTGACCTGCCAAATTATTATTATGTATTCTGTTCTAAATAATTAAGTCACTGAACAAATGAATTTTAAAACCGAATGGACAAAAAGCAGAGAACTTACATAGCGATAGCTTTATATTAAATGTAAATGAAAATCTTTTCTAAGGAAGAGACAAATGTGATATCACAACATCTATAATAATGGAAGTTTTATAAAAAGTAATAACATAATTCTCCTTTCATTTAGTATTGTTCGTTTAAATCGTGCCATTATTACTTTGGACTGCAGCTGGTCAGTCTCTTATTGGAATATGTGCATACTGTGTGGATTGTCTCGATATTGCATTAATTCCCAATCATTATAAGGAAAGATGGATAGTGTCTGGCAGTGCAATCCAGGACGCGCGTTTCGTCCCATTTTGGACTCATCAGCTGGATGTACCTGTATCTCACAGTTGCTGTTCACTTTGGAACTGTGGAATGAACAGTTGCAGTCCTAAGTATTAATGGAAAGATTCAAACAAACAAGTGAATTCAATCTTCACCCTATTGCACAAGCAAAGTGATTCAGGTACATTCAGCTGACGAGTCCCTAATGGGACGAAAAGCGCGTCAAACTGGATTCCACTGCTATGAACTATTCATCTTTGCTTATAATTCTCCTTTGTAGTAAATATTTGATAATAATTACATGACAAATCAATCACAATCATCACCAAAAATACATTATTTTACATAAGTATTAATCGATTAATAGGATATTTCAAATCTTATATGATTATGTACATCAGTGAAATTGGTGCGAATCCAGTAAAACGTTTTGAATTCTTCCAGTCTGAAGATAATTCTTTACTGTTTATTCAGTATTCTAAGGCAAGATGAAGGCTAGAACTTCCAATTTTGATGGACTACACTTCAGATGAGAGACTCCTTACAAGATTAACAGCTACGTTGCTTGAATATCAAATACACTACTATTAGTACATGATGCATACTCAAATAAAAAAAGTACAAACATCTTTTGGATTACTTACCAACATCTGAAATCTGAAAGCATAAAGCTAAAATCATAAATAATGCAACATGGAAACTCATTGTACAGTGATTAGAATATGTTGATTTGTTTCTATATTTATATATATGACTTGTGAATTGAATGAACCAAATTATATCCAGGCAACATCTTCATGCCAGATTATCACCAACACTAGTTCCAATAAATGTGCATTATATGCATGACATATATTTACCAAACTTTACAAATACGATGTCCACAAATAGATTATAATACTTAAATTCAAATCATTCATCTATACTACTTTGAATGCACCATGGCAACACATATGGTGATACATTGAAAAAAACAAAAAATAAATTCTTCAATCATCATTATTAAATGTTTCAATGTATCCAACTATTTCAATGTCTTCATTGGAACAGATTATATTATGGACACAAAATATGCATCATTTATAATGACGATAAATAAAACACTAATGTTCATAGTAATAAACTCATTGTATATGAGGGAGTAAACGTAAACTTGACAAAAACAGAGTTATTTCAGTTATGAGCAAGTATGATCTAATTAACTGCATAGTTTATCCAAAGCTTTTGTTGCATTTGACAGAAACTATAACCGTATACTTTTGAGCTCAAAAACAATTTTATTTGACTAATCTTGTGGTGTGTACTACTGATATAGACAGATATAAGTAGTATATATCATCAATCAAAAGTGAAATACCTGGTAGGAGAAGGATAAGAAGATCGAAGTAAAATGATAGAGAACAGAGAATAATTGGTGTGGAAATGGAGAAACAGTGAAGTCTAAGACAATTGATCAATATTTTACAAATAAAGTAGATACTGTACGATTCTCAAATTTTACTGAAATGTTCTGTATTATCGTGTTCAAATACATTCGATTGTATCCATTTGTATCCACATTCACTACAGACGATCGAATGATAATGAATGAATTACTAGTTACTAGTTTTACGTTGTTTTAAAAATATATCGTCCTAACACTTTCATATCATTATTGAACAACCTCTTAGGTTATTCCTGGTTAGTTGGAACTAATCTTGCTTAAACCACTAGATTTTAATACCATTCAAACTGTTGTCATCATTGACACAGAAGCGCAGTCATATAATTCATTATCACAATTTTGTACGTTTGTTTATATTATTCTTTTGATAATACGTTTTGTAGTTTCATGTTGTCATTGTACATGTCATACATCATTATTGCAAAGAGCAGAAAGACATTCTTTTATTGAACCAGTCATTTGTTCAGCAGAATGCATTTTAAAAAATGGACTAACTAGTAATCGATTATAATCATGAAAGTTAGTAAAAATAGACGGTGGTGAAGTTTCGTGGATTAGTTGAAGCGAGACATTGCCACTGCAGGATGCCAGCTTAGTGATTTAGAGTTTAAGCGTTCACGTGCCAGACAGATAGTTCCTGGGTTCGAATAAAGTGGACGTAATCGTGAATGTGCACTACTGAGAAGTCCCATACTAGGACGAAACGGCCGTCCAGTGCATCCAGGTTTTCCATGGCAGTCTAACTTTAATTAACTCATAAATTTAAACATTAAAACACTAGAATTTTCACAAAACCCTTTCTGATGAAAATAGAAATATTATTTATTTTAGTTGCAATAATTACTACTCTACATTCAAAGATCACCAGTCTTACTGTATTATTCAGTGGTAATTGTCATTGACATTTCTGACCTCACCTGAGCTGTGTTTATATCAGGAAAGTATGACATGCTTATATCTATCATGGTGATTAATTAATCCGAAGTAACTTTAATTTTTAAATCATTTTTTCAATCGTATCCCTAAAAGTTTAATTTCATTGTTATTATGTTGTCGTCATCTGATACTCATCTCTTACACAATAATGATGTTCACGTATTTGTTTGTTTTTGATGTAGGTTTGTTCTCTGAGCTGGATGATTTGGTCGTAAAGCTTTCATCATCCTTCTGAATGATATCATCAGCACAAACGTCAGGTAGAAGTGAAGTGTTTGTTTTACCATATTGAGCGATTACTGAATCATTCAATTACCTTACATAACCCCTTCCAATGTTGATTACGACTGCGGGTAACGAAAACACTAGTTCTACCTTCCATTATATGTTTTTCAACATAAAAACACACATAGATCTCAGTTAGGTTTGTTTATACACATTGTATCCCTATTCTCTGTGATTTGATGTATGCTTCGATTATTTATTTAAAGTTCACAAATGAAAGTATGATAAACGTTTGTTAAAATTCGCTTATTAGAAAAGATGAAGAGAATGAATACAGTTTACTCTCTAGTCCTTTTTATTCTTGCTCTGTTTGGATTTATGCGGAAATCATGTCGCCTATTAAACATGGTTATCTCGATTCCATGAGGATGACTTATCTTTTGAGCTTCCTCATAAATTAAAAGGAGATTTATGTCAATGATGAAATTATCGACTTATTCTTCTATAACACACACTAATCCTATATTAACCCAGAATTACCATCTTCCCTATTGTCTCATACATTTAAGTGATTTCGAACCATCATTTGCCACCTCACATCTATAATAATGACATCATTATGACATTGTCTACATGAAATGGAATATTTTTAGTGTAAATCACTGACGTATTTAATTTTTGCCTGTCAATGATGGAATCAACTCGATTTTAGTGATAGATCACATGTATCATCATTTTTACTATTTATAATTTAATCTCTAAAGAAAAGATGCTCCATGTTTGACAATACATTATGCGTGACGAAAAAAAACTCAAAGATGTAGGGAATGAAGATTTGATGAAGAGAACCAACTTGCTGTTTGACGTATAATTACAGAGTATCATTATTCCTCTAATTCTATTGTAATTTTGATTGCTCTCAGATTACCTTCCTGTTCTATTTATTGCAATCTTTTGCTGTCAGGCATTCCGTTTTGGATTGGGGCTAGATACTACTTATATCTATCAACATTAGTAGCATTCACTACAAGAATCCTCGTAACTAACTTTTTGAGTTGCTGTATCATTTGATAAGGATCAGTGTGAAAATCGTCAGTTTTTTCAGAATAGTGGGTGGAATTATGAACAGAGTTTTCTCATACCTTGCAATGAAGAACACATTTTATGATTTTACTATTTGACACTCAATGTAGATATGTTAATGCTAATTAGTTATGAAATGTTCTATGATCCAAATAGTGGACGTTTCTTGTGGAACATATTTCATCACTTTTCATGATCGAAAGGTTTTTGGTAAATCTGAACATTTGAGACATTTATCTTGACTATTGTTCTCTAATTCATGACTAACTACTTCAGTGGTAAAATAATATGGAAAATATTTATCTTCATACAAGAAAAACCTTCAATTTTGTGAAGATTAATCGGTGAAGGAATATCAAGTATACGTTTTTCTAATTTAATATAGCTAATGAAGTCCTTCTTCAGCCAATCAATTCCTTAATTAATCATAAGTCCTAATTTTGTTACGAGTATTTCTAGATAGTAGACCTGAAAACGAGTAAGCACTTGTTTGTACTTAACTCATCTCAGGATTATAGAAAAAAATAGGTAAAACATCTCGATTATTGATGATCGTTAATTAATTAATTTATTTAAACACATAAATATTGATACAAAAGGCACCAGATACGTATGCCCCAAAAAAATCTCATTTGATTTGTGTGGGGGCTGCGACACTGTATGGGTACCCAAACCGAAACAGGTGGTTTTCTTGGGAGGTCACACCCAATGCCTTTGACCTAAATGTCTAACCCACAAGGCAGTAGAGCATCGTGAGGAGATGAAGTTCCATGGTAGCCGATGACCAAAGATTGATTCATACTCCATTTGTTCCCTTAGGATAATGAACCAACGATTTGAAATGAGGGTTTTCCAACTCTCCTAGGTGGATGTTCTGTGTCCACCAACCCGGTTAAATTACCGGACATTCGCTTTTCGTCCTCTCAATTTCGTAAACAGCACCTTCGCCACGAGAAGGCAGTGAGTAGGACTTTCCTGGCAGGGACTGTATCCGCGTGGCCATGTAGCAGCATTTTAAGAGGGAGAGCGTACTCTCCCAACTCTCAGCTGTACCAGGGCATTTGGGTGCTGATTATTGACGAAATTGATTCATTTTATTCGAAATGATTCACATAAAATACCCAATGCTAAATCTAACAATCACACTTAGATTTTCGTGAAACAAACTATGTAGTTAATGAAGTTCAAGTGTGAATGAGTTCAGAAGAGTAGGTTGTTTAGTCTAGTGCCAAGGTCATCATCTTTCATGTTCATCTGTATATGTAACTCTATTTTCTTAACAAAATACAAATACTACATGTATATTGACATCGAGATATCACGAATATGACAGCCAATGTAACTCTGTTTCTGTGGCTTGTTTAGTTTTGGAAATAATCAAATACAATAATTGAAAATTTATAATTATTGTGACAATAGGATAACAAATTATGTTGAAATAGATAAGAAGGTGGTTGGATGTGGTCAACACGAAACCCTGGATCCGGATTTCGTGCTGCTTGGCACTTGTCAGCAAGGTGTACCTGTAATCCTGAGGGAACTGGTGCTCCCTGACGGATTCAATCTTGTGTCACTCAGCTTCACAGTCAGAGACGTTAACACTGAGCTATTCAGGCCGCGACTGATGAAATAGCCCGTAGTTTTCCGAAAAATTCAAATAAAGCTTTATTTAGAACAATAAGATGTTAGATTCACATGGTGTTGTATACTTGTATCTTTACATTGTTATTTAGGACTGCAATTGATCCTTCTCTAATTGGCGTATGCGCATACTGTGCGTATTGCCTCGATATTGCCTTAATTCATAAACATTATAAGCAAATATGGATAGTGGCTAGCAGTGGAATCTAGGACGCGCGTTTCGTCCTATTTGAGACTCGTCAGCTGGATGTACCTACACCTCAGAGTTGATGTTCACTCTGGGACTCGAACCCAGTACCACTGTAACTTGAGGGCCTGAACAGAATTCATATAATCAGGTTCATTATAATGATGTAAAGGTGAATTGTTAAACGAACCATATTATCAGATTCATGGGATTTCATTTAAGAAAGTAAGAAAGTAGATGATGACTGTACACTCAAAAAAAAACTGATTAAAATTTCATTATCCATTAATCAGATTTTTTGATATACACATTCAATCAGTATTGATAAGTACTTGATGCATTTAAGATAAGACTTTCGAAATAAAAAATTAAGTATGGGTGTCAATGACTACGAAATCTTTATAACAAATAAGATTGAACTGATACAGAAAATTATGCGATCTTTTTGTATAACTCACACAAACTATTAGTCCGAATATACGTTTTTGGTGTGAGTATGTATCAGATTTGCTATCGGTTATTGATAGCAACGTCTATTGACCTTTGGTTTATCGTTTCAACATTGCTTTAACTTTGTTTGCACAAATCAAACTGTTTCCGAGCTAATTTATCTGTCTGTTTATTTACTTTACTTAACTTACTTATGCCTGTTACTCATCATCGAGGAGCATAGGCCGCCGACCATCATACTCCATCCAAACCTGTCCTGGGCAAACCTTTCCAGTTGTTCCCAGTTGTTATTCATCCTTTTCATATCTGCTTCGAATTCCCGGCGTAATGTGTTCTTTGGCCCTCCTCTTTTCCACTTCCTTTCCGGATTCCAAGTTGGGGATTGCCTCGTGATGCAGTTCGGTGATATCCTCCGCCTGTAGCTCTTCTAGACTTGCTGCCGGTCTCAAGCCCGGGTAAAGGAGGAGGGTTGGGCATGAGGTAAGCGACCCTATCAAGTAGAAAAACTAACTCGCTAAACAACGTTAACCAGTTTGTTTATTTATCTACATTAATTAATAAATGAAAAGTGTAATAATCTAATGTTAATATTCAGTTACAATCAATTATTCTGAGTAAAACCGATTGCATAAACGATCGAGTTTCCGTCTATTGATCATAAAGAACTCATAACTTTACAAGTACTCAGTTAACATGTATTTAAAAGTGGAGATTACTAGTGGTTCAACTACATTTAATAATAAAACAGGTTTTGACATTCATGTTTTGACACTCCGCTATACATATACACCATCAATAAAGTGTAAATTTACTAAAAAAGGAACTAAATCAACAATGCTTTTTAATATATAGCTGAAATCGTGAGTCTATTGAAGCTAGACAACCATGGAAAATCTGGAAGCACTGTTGTGAGATATCAACATACTGAAGACATTGATGAAATTGTTGCCTAACTTAGTTGATTGGTTGAAGTTAGACGTTAACAGCGTTGAATGTCAACCAGCTCAGTGGTCTATCGGTTAAATGATCGCGCGTGATACTGGTAGGTCCTGGGATCAAATCTCGAGCACACTTCTGGGGTGTCCCACAATTAGACGAAACAGCAGTCCAGTGGTTCAAGGTTTTATATGGTGGTCTAGCTTCATTTGACTCATGATTTCGACTGTATATAAAAATTACTAAAAATCTCAACTTGCCTATATAACATCAAAGTCAATTCCATTTTATCCGAAACAGAGATTTTAGTTTGACATAAATATACTGCTTAAGAATGTTTTAAGTATACTTTATATTCTTATATTTAGTGAATTAGTAAATATTAATTAAATGATATGGTCGAATCCATTTGAAAGCATTTACAATTGGCTAAGCAGATATAGTGACTCTTCATTTCAAAGAATTTCATCATAGATTTGAACAACCATCAATTACGATGTTTTTCACTGTTGATGCTTTGTATCTTCACTGTACTACATCACATATATTTGTATGTCAATGAACAAGTAATTCATTCTTCCTTTCTAATTATTCATGGTAACATTACCTTCTTTAAGAGAAAATTGATAGCTTAAACAAGAACGATCAGAAATCAATAATCACTGAATATCTTTTCATTGATTGTTCATACGAAAATGTATCGACAATTTATTTTACATATACACTTTTGTTAACAGATTAGAATAATTTTCTACTAATGTTAATGTTGTCTGATTTTAGATTGTGAGGTATACGTTTTGCATAACACATTACCAAGGTAAGAACAAACTGTAAACAGTGTTTCAGTCACGATATATCGTATGATAATCACTGAAACACATCAACAATAGCTTTTGTATCATAATCGATTCATCGCTATGAAAATGTATTCATCTTAGATGATTTGCAGACAGCAAAGTATGAATCGTTAGTGTACGGAGCTGAAACTTGGAGAACTGCTACAACCATCATCAAAAAGGTGCAGATATCTCTTAACATTTTTTTACGAAAGATGATCAATGTCCACTGACTGTGTAGTATCAGTTTATTTGTTAAGCCCATATACTTTATCCTAGCTACTGGCCAAGCCAATTCGCTTGTCATGAGTCATATTTTAATCTTGCTCATTATTCGCTTATTAACCTTGGCTATACTTTTATATGAGCATATATGTGTACACTTCGTATCTTATTCATCATATGTCTGTCACTCATTTTTGTCCGACTATAAATGTTAATTAACGCTTGCTTAAATCGAGTTGGCTTCCCAGCCATCTCCACTGCATGTCATTTCCGCCTCGTTCGCTTCCTTCGCTTATTCGCCTGTTCACTCGCTTGTTATTATTCGCTCAGGTGTTGCTAACTTTCTGACCTGAGTTATTCGACAATAAACTGTAGTTGCTGCTATCCTTTGTCTTCTGATTTTACGCGCCGTTAAGATTAGAATTATATCGGTTATCGAAACGAACGATTAACGAATCGCGGCACTACAACTGGATACAAACAGTTGCAACCGCCTACTGTGAGAGAGAAACCAACATTCAGCTGAAAAGGAAACTGAGAAAAGACGCTGGAAGTGTATAGGACATGTATTGAAAAAATCACTTAACTGCATCACGAAGCAAGCGCCAAATTCAAATCCTGAAGAGAAACAGAATAGAGAAAGACCGAGGAATACATTAGCACAGGGATTTGAAGCAGAAATCAAAAGGATGAATAGTGACTGGAAACATTGAAAATGAAATGCTCAGGAAAGTTGTTGTTGAAGAATCCTGATGGACGGCTTATGATTCTTCATGAGGGGGACCTGGCGTATGCAAGCAATTATCAGGAAATGAAAGTAGAATTCTTGCGGGCCGAAGATGATAATGCAGTGATAAAGAAGAATGTCCAAAACAGTTATCCCAAATATCCATTTCACACAGAATAAGTTGTTTCTATCGAGATTGCTAATATAACTCAATGCAGCGTTAAGATTATATCCTGAGTTTTCAAAGGACGAAGCTTAATATCAATACTCATGAGAATATTATATAAGTCATCATCTTAAGTTATCTGACAAACATGCAACATTTGAACATGTTAACGTGAAACAGATTGCACAGTACATTCTGTATAATATTGGTTATCTGTTTTAAAATATAAACATTCTCACGATCATCGATCTAACTTCCAACTGCCCTAAGTGGACTTTCCGTGTCCACCAACCCGGTTAAAGCTCCGGACAGTCGCTATTCGTCCTCTCAACTTCGTAAACAACAGTAATGCCACGAGAAGGCAGTTAGTAGGATTTTCCTGGTAGAAGCTATATACGTGTGGCCATGTGAGAGCATTTGGATAGGAAGAGCGGACTTTCCTCACTCTTTGCCGTACCAGCTCATTTGGTGGCCGGTAATATATAGGTTAATTATTATCAATTGTTTGGTGCATTTCGGAATACTGAACTCTTAGGGAAAACCTTGTTCAATGTTTGCCCATTCTAGAAGTTCTTTATATCTGTAGATGTGCACCTTCGGTGATGTACGTCTACAAAATTAAATGAACAAAAAAACTACCATAGACTCATTATAATAAGGAACAGACAATTTTTTCTATCTCTCTTCATTGCTAATTATCAGCTTGTAGTTAACTGTCAACATATAGTACTGACATAGATTGTATTGTGCTGATTGACATCACTGTTAATAATTTAACAAGACACAGCTGTTCATTCAAAAATTAATCACCATAGCACCGATTTTTTTAGTATTTTACAAATTCTGTTGTATATTAGGTTTTATTATTATAAACACTTGGAACCATGCCAATTATTGGATACAATTTCTTTTCTCAGTTGTCAAGCAAAACATACTATAAATTACAATCAGAGGACCTAATGTTAGTGTGATTCATTCAATATATATATTGCTCCAGGGAAACATATTACATATCATTCCATTAAATATTTTCTGATACTACTATTTTTGGTATCTAACTGATAGTTTTAATGATATCGAAAAGAACATCACTACAATAAATATATGAATGATATCGGTTTGCAAAGTTTTGCTCTTTAATCTGTTTTTTTTATTAGAAGGAAATGATATACAGAGGATTGATTATATTTATCACAAAGTCTATAAGCTACTTAGTGATAGTATCGACTCTGAAATCATAACATTAAGAAATGTGCTTCACAATTGAGAATTCCCATCAATCAATGTCACCTACTGAAATCACAGTTATTAGTTACTTTGTGACTTTTTAAAATGGTATCAACGAAGTCATCTCTTAACTGTTATGTTATTGTCAATCAGTTTTTACTACAAAAGTTGATTTATTCACATAAAGTTTATGCCCGCAAATTCCCTGTTACGTCCGAGACTGGTAAGAATCAGCTCTCCTTGTGCAAATACTCTCACATGGTCACGCGTATACAGCCACTATCAGGAAGTCCTACTCACTGCCTTCTCGCGGCCGGGATGCTTATTACGAAATAAAGGGGGAGGAAATCGAATGAACAGCTCTTTAACCGGGTAAGTAGATATGGATGATCCAACGAGGATTTTGGAAAGCCCTGATTACAAACCAATGGTTAATATGGGCTCCAAGATCCTGAAGGAACAAATGGCGTATGAACCAATTTTAGGTCAGTGACTGCCATGTGACTGCGTCTCCTTACGTTGCTGAACTGCCTTCCGGATCAGAACTTTAGATCAAAGGCTCGAAGTGTGGCCCCTTAAGAAAACCACCCGCTTCGATTTGGGAACCCGGGCAGTATCCCAGCCCACACAAAAATCAAATGATTTATGTGGCACATGTTTATTTGATGCCCTCTTGTACCAATGTTTGTGCGCTTAAATAAATGTATAAATAATTAGTTGTATTATTTCAAACATGCTTTTTAATTGGTATATTTCATTTTGTAAACTGATACTTCAAGAAAAGCCCTAGTCTGGATTCAGTTTACTCCAACATTGTAAGTATTGCCAGTGAAATCATAAACTCCACCTCCATATCAGCTTTTTTCACATTATTTCTATGTAGTGAAGTTGAAGAATAACAAAATCTGTGTATCATATTTTTTAATGTTTTTCATATTTTCAAACTCCACTGCAATATAGGAACTTAATTTTCACTAATAGTTATTGCAGCTTCATTCTAATTTGTTCATAAATGTACAACGTTGCAGACTTCTGCCCATTTTAATTCTGTCTCACATTTAAATAACGATGAAAGAATAATATAGTTTTCACAAGGGGGTTTTGTGGATGTTTTAGTAATTTTATATAGTTCAGATTATGAGTCGATTGAAACTAGACCACCGTGGATTAATTGAGGTTAGACATTAACACCGCTGGATGCCGGCTCAGTGCTCTATTGGTTAAGTGCTCTGGCACGAGACTGGTGGGTCCTGGGTTCGAATCCTGCGAGGCGGGATTGTAGAGGCTCACTGCTGAGGTATCCCACAATAGGACGAAACGGCCGACCAGGTCTTCCAGGTTTTCCACGGTGGTCTAGCTTCAAATGACTCATGATCTTAACTATATAAAATATAGTTTTCAACTTGGTAATAATACGTTTTCAGGGCGATTCTATCGTCCAATTCACGAAATACAAAAAAAAGTCTATTATTATCTAAATTTTTTTTGGGTCAAGCATTGGTCCTGATTACAAAATTGAGTCGTTGAATAAGACCTTCTCTATTATCAATTGGTATTATAAGGAACGATGCTATTGGAGTAACCTTCATGACATCGATGAAGCATAAAGTCACATTAGTCACTTGTAAAATGTTCATTACTAGTTTTTATTACGAATTTACTAATCCATCTTTCACATTGACAACAAATTAAAATGATCACTAAACTTATGTTTCTTATTTAGTCAAGCCAGATGTTAAAACATAAACATGTTCACTTTAAACATCATCAGTTATGAAACAGATGACAGAGTAGTTACATACAAGATATTCAAAATAGAGATACAATTTTGTGCACCTTACCTCTCTACTTCAACTCATTTTGTATTTACGTCACATAAAAAAGAGAAAAAATCAACACTGTAACTTTATCATTCCATTTGAAGAAATTACATTTATTAACATTTAATGCATTTAATTAAGACATCATGTACTGGAATCAGGCACCCGTAACTGACTAATAAACATCGTTTGAACGTACATTGGATTCGTAGTATTCCTATACCAAAGTTCATTGTATGTCATCTTCTATTATCCTCTATATAACAACATTTGTCTATTAGTTTGTCTGAAAATAACTGTTCCTTTTAAATTTTATTGATCAGAAGACTGTATCAGACAACATGAACTTTGTAAGGTATTTGTGAATTCGTAAACACTGGAGAGTAACGTCCCACTTTAATTAATCTACACCAAATATTGACAACATCTTTTCAAATAAATATAACTTTTGTTTAATTAACTATCTTCTGTACACTGGTAGGTCCTGGGTTCGAATCTCGCGAGTAAGGGATCGTAGATGCGCACTGCTCAGGAGTCCCATAATATGACGAAACGGCTGCCAAGTGCTTTCAGGTTTTTCATAGTGGTCTAGCTACAATTGACTCATGATTTCAACTATGAAAATAATTTAGATTTTGTTAATAATTAGATAAATTACTGCATATTCATTATTCCCTAGATTTATATGACGAACTAACACCATACAATCGACTAGCTGTTATTGTGATAACTTTTCAGTTCGAATCGATCTATAATGGTCTCTACTGTTCCCTATATTTCTCAAAATAATGTTAGATAGAGAAGTTCAAAACCCATTCAGTCTTCACACAATAAAGTTCACTAATCAAAAAGTATTATACTCATTTATCGAGGTGCCGATAGTAGTGTGTTGTATGACACATCTGACTTTCAACGTAAGTAGTATGTAATACCAATCAATAGAGGAATGGTTGGCAACAGATGCCCAAGAAGATCTAATTGAAGTAAACAGAAAGTGAAATAGAAGAGGATTGAGAAGTGGAAGAATCATACAGAATGTGAAAGACAATTGATTGGAGGTTTGCAAGTGAGGTATTCAATGTATGGTTCTCATATTTCACGAACACTCTTTGTTATTTTTGTATGAAATAGTAAATAGGTTATCTCCATTCAAGTTTCGTTCATTACACTACTTAGCTCACAGAATATATGACTCTTAGAGATAATCTGACTGTTTAACTTTATCTTTCATTCAAGGATTTGAAACATACTGATGCTGAATTTTTAGAAAACCGAATCATTATTTCCTCATTCAAGCTACTTCTTCGAATTAGCCCGAACATCATAATTACACATCAATAATTATTTTTCAAGACGACACTTTCAACTAACTGATTGGTTATATACAGTTAATTAGAATGTACTTATACGAATATTTATGAAAATGTAATTTGATTGAACACTGACAATGTTATTGTAGAGCGGGTCTATTTAATACATTCTAATGAAACAGAATCGTTGATTCCCGTTCTTTTTTGCAGACAAAATTTTAAGAAATAAGATAATAAAGTGGACACACTTCTTTTACATGATCTAAAACTTGTCGAGGTTAGCAAGATGTTCAAAGGTTCTAATGCGGTAATGCATAAGTGAAAGGAACTCATCCATATGGCTCCATAACAGTAGGCTTCTGGAGCCATGATAAGGTCTCAAAATCTCTCTCAGTCCAGATCACATAGCTTCAGTATTGTCTGTGTGCACTTCGACTGTGTAAGCTTGTCATTTTTGTTGCGTATATATCTCTACAATACTCACACCACTGAACAACCAAAGCTTCAGCTAATGTTGCAGTCAATAATACTGGTGTTTTATTATACATTTAGCAAAAATCATCATAATATGCATTAGTCTGATTACGGATCGCGCGAAGGATGTCCCTATACGAGCAGACTTCTTCCTCCAACATATATTACATGAAAAGACAACATCATCACAGCAGTCTGCACAAGGCCTGCATGTCACTTGATTACCACAATTACAAATAAATGAAACTTCTTCGTAGTCCTATTTGTTGTAGCCACTCAGTTATCACGTCCTCTGTAAAATCCTCTGTGAGCCTACCATACGTGATCATCAGGTATTGAAATCGGCTCCGTAACCTTAAAATCACTCAAACGCTCCTGATTGACTCGTCCGTAAATTATAGTCTCTTCAATTTACTAATGGGATTTCAGCCCATACTCAACTTATAAATCCACATTTCTCAGTAGGAGAACGAAACTTATTGATCAGGTGTATTTTATTGAATATTTCGAATTATGCTTTTCATTTTGTTTAAGTAAAGGAAACGTTAGAAAATGTTTATTTTCGTTCTTCATCATAGCCTGGTGGAAATGTTTTCTGGTTTTCATAATATTCTGTGGAATTGCACTCCAAGAAAAAGCGTAGCAAACATATTTCGAACGATAACAATAAAGCTGTTGTGCTCAGATATCTGATGAACGTATTCTATGAGTAATACTTTAGTTTTAAGTCCTACTATTTTATTATTATTATTAGCTTTATTCAATATTATATTTTTGGTACAATATAGAATTCTCAGCGCAAAGTACTTCAAAAACTTTATGATTCTTCTCCGTCATTCCTGACGATAAATATTGAGTGATCGCCATTTAGACGTTTGCAGTCCAATCAATCGACACATGAAGAATGTACATTCTTCGCGCTGCTTATTGCCAGCAACCACGATATCTCTGATTAGGCCTTCTGTAACCTTTACAGCGAAAGGTTTTACTAATGCTTGATAAACAAATAAATAATATAGTGATTGTTGTATTTCTGTGATTGGTACTGTAAGTTAATCAACGAATAATAGCAGTTAACACTTTGTAGAAAGAATTTTGATTTTGTAAAATATAGTTTCAGAGCATCCAGCTGTACATATTTTATTCCCGTAAGTTCTAAATCCAAATGTCCTGTCTATGATCATACTTTTCCGATAAATTTTATAATTCACTATCTAAGTCAATGAGTGGGAAGAGAATAAAATATGAGTGACTGTTCAATTCTATTATAGTTTAATAACTCAGCTCATAATTCATAGTAGCTTCTTTAAGTCAAGTTTATTCATCGCATAAGAAAACTGTTTCACAATTAGGATAGTAACGTTATGTGATTCTTTCAGTGACCAGTAGCTCCAACTGCATTTACCAATTTACATTTACGTGCCAAAGCACATACATTGGAAGAGAAGTGTACATGTTCGCATTTCTCAGCATGTTCCTAAGAAATTAAGGCTGCGACGGACCAGGGCTCTCAACACTGCAATAGCTCGGCATTTACTGGACACCGGGCACACCATTGATATCTCTCGTGCTTTCAAAATCATTAGCAAACAAAGTAGTATAACTGCTCTCCGGTTTGCTGAAGCGATGGTGATAAAAAAACTCAAACACGATCTATGTATTCAAATGAGACGGTGATAAACTTATTACTACCCCGGTAATCCATTTTTGTTTGTTTTAGTTTTTTGGTTATTAGTTTTATTTTAGTTCATATTTAGTTTTTACTATATTCCTCTTCCATTACTCGATTCTTAAACAACCTTTCTCCCACACATTTCGGCTTACTTGACCATAGATTTGTTGTTGCTCTCCAACTTTTTCATTTCCATCCTTCGAGAGGTTTTGGTGACTTTAGCACATGCAGAACATTACGCAACATATTCTTCGATTTGAGTACCAATACATGACCAGTAGCCAATAGGTCAAATGAAAACTTATTATAGCACAAATGTGAACATTTATAATCTAGTTACCTAGTAGTTACACAATAAGAATATACATATTAACTGTCCTTGAATAAATCCAGGGAGCTACGCATAATTTAATATCGTTCGGATACAACTCTAGATATACATCCAAAACAGCCTAAAAACTATATTCTAATCAGTTTACGAACATCATGTGAACACTACCTCAACTCCTGTATTTTTTTCAAATTCTATCTCTATACTATCTCGACTTGTTTACTCAGTACTATGTGCAGTTATAATTGATAATGAATATTATTCGAATTCTCTTGGTCATCAGTGTCGATTACTTTATGTTGTATCATATCTCAATATTACACTTGGATACAAATATGGTTGTAAGTAGGTGATAATCAACCACTCATTGCAATAAATTCCTATAATTCAAACTCAGTTGTTGTTGTTGTTGTGCAATATATAAAAGGAACCAGTGGAGTGAAATATTATACCTTGATATGTAGAACTAATGAATTGTAACCAATGTATCCTTTCAAACTCCAAATCCTTATGAAAGGTTTACGTGTAAAATCTATAACAAAAAAAACAAAATATGTCTGAAAACTGTGCTTTTATCAAAATAAACTACGGAATGATCTATAAAGCTCAATTCAATGGATGATTCAGATATTCATGGAGCATCCTTTGAAGATTAACGGAATGGTTTTATCACTGAAGTATCATGAACTATGTAAATGATCCACACTGTTATTATTACAATCAATTGAATAGTTCATAGTTCTTCTAATTCCTAGTTTAACTAGATTGAATACTGAATCTTGTCTATTAGAGATACCATTGAAAACCATGTTCATCATCAATACATAAAAATATCCAAACGCACACACACACCAAAACTATGGTTAGTTTTATCAAATTAACCTAACTGCAGTCCAAAGTTTCAATACCGATTATAACTCTCAGAAGCTCTTTATATTATTTTCAGTACTGCGGTTTGAATAATCCATTTTACGCGGTGAAATAAACAAACCATTAGGACTGTAATATGCAAAACCATTTCTGTAATTTATCAAGTAATGATGGATGAATATTCCCTTCCTTACCATCTCATCTACTTTTTATAAACTCCATGAACCATGATTTTACATATTTGCATGGAGCGAAAATCATGGATCATTATCAATGCGAAGGTGCATCAAAAACCGAAAACGTTTCAATCAATGTCATCTTATTCTATAATGATCGATCAAAAATACTGTCTAATAATAGGAGGATAATTATATACTTGACAGTCAGTTAATTACTCAGTTATTCCACTAAATTAACGTGATTCAATAAGATCAACGAAATGACCATGTATCAAATTGTATTCAGTCTTTTCTTCCTACTTTCACTGCACTATATTTTCATATATATATATCATTGGAAATGTTAGGAAACGGCATCATATTTTCTTCTATTTCTAGATACACTTGAAGAAATGTTTGCTGATCTATACAATAGTTCATGGATGTACAAATCAGGCAGTAAAATTACAAGTACATTTAACCACAGTAATATTTCTGCTCTATCAGAGTATACGAAAATGGTATGATATGATGAATATTTTTAGCTGTTTATTAATTTTAGGTTTTTCTTATTCTTGGAATTGAAATAGCTATTACACTGTTGATCATCATAATCTCATCAATGTTGTAGGTTGTCAATCAACCGTAGAAGTAAAGATTTTGTAGGGAGACAGTTCATAAAACACCTAATCCATGGACAGTTTTACCTTGGATATTGATGTACGTTTTTAGTTATTGCAATCTTATCATTATTATCATTTGTTGAGTTAAAAGTAATAATACAAATTCTAATCAAGTTTTCCGAAAGTTTATTTGTCACATTGAATTATGTACCCATTTGGAACATCATGTCAATCAACACAATTTGCTCATCACATTAATAGACGGATATCGGTGATCAGGAATCCATTATCAAATAGTAAGTCCGACATGCATGCTGTCTGAATTATGTTAATGAATAATGATCCAATCACGTTTATTACAATTTATAATGAATAACAATCCAACTTTTTTACTCTTTATGGAGCTTGTCTTAATTTTTAAGCTACATGTTATTCCCTGAAAAAATTCCCATCATATTAAACCACAATTATATGAACGAAGAATATTCTTTTCAATGAATTTCTCATCACGTACTCTACAATTATAAATTAATAATCCATAAAAGAAGATTGGCCAAATTTAAGGCAGAGTACATCAATTTAACATAACTGTAATATGTGAATCAAGGAGTGTTGTTTGTCATATAAAATAAAAATAAGATCGAATCGTTAATGTTTTTGGGGATAACTAATATGAAGTGTTAATTTGAATCAGTTTATAGGTGAAATAAAATCGTAAGATAAATGATGATCAGAATATATGCATAGTTGACATGGGGGTGAGAGATAGAAAAATGCGATTACAAATCAGAAATTACGTAATATGTAGAATAATATAAATTAGGTCAGATATAGTAGTAGATAGGGGGTGGATGATAAATAAATTTCTCTAAAAGGTTAACAGGTGTGATAATAATAAGAATAATGACTGATAAGGTGTGTAGATAAACTAAGTTTAAGATATTGAAATGAACATTAATCAAATTAATGTCACCATATTCCCAAAATTGATTATTAACAAGTTGACCCTGAAGTTGGTCAGGGTAAAAGGAGCGGCTGTACATATTTCTTTTGGATGCAGAGCTCTGGCTTTTTGATTCGAATAGTAATTGCCTCAGCCGTCTGTAGGATTCTCTGTCTGACAGAATTAGGTAGACTCCTATTTAAACGATATATTATTGTGAAAGATTGCTCAATGTCGGCTCTATGTCCCGTCTGAACTAAATGGGCTAAAACAGAGCTGTTAACCATTCTGACTACATCTTTGCTTAACCTCACTGGAAGGTGTTCACGAGCCCGAGTATACAAATTCCTAGGCAGATGTTCTAGGAAAGTTTCTCCAGCTTGTAAGTAATCTGTCAGTTAGCTACAACGTAGGATTAAGCACATATATGCATTGGTCTAAGTTGACATACCTCATTAGCACAACAAGATGAACATCAAATTCATGGAAATAGTTACTTCAATGATAGTAGGTTGTATCTATAACAGATTGTGCTGTGGATCTTGAGTCAAGTATTCTTATATCTGGTCTGTTTATTCGACATTTAAAAACTGTAAGGAATCTGCAAAGGAAGGCTGCTTCAATCGAACAATAAAATCCTCGGAGGTTTGTATCCATGAATCCGCCAAATGTAGTCGAAGTACGGAACTTTGGTCAGGAATGTGAATGCTCAGCCCTCAGTCGATTGAGCCAACATCACTTGATGTTACGGTCTATCTGCAGTCAATACATGATGCTCACTTATCAGATCTCATTATCGTCGACGGATATTTATCTCACACTTATAAAATGACCACACTCTACAACCACAAATTGTCACCACAATTCTAGAAATCCGCTTCCAATGTTTGTCACTAGCGAATATATTATGTGTATGAGTGTGTTGATGTGAAGTATTTCGTATTCTGTCTAGATCCCGAGTTTGTTGGCGGAGAGCAATCTACACATAGAATACAATAGATGATTACACAATATATTGGATTAGTGCTATTAAGACATGTATACCATGGGAAACGTGTCAGGTGGTACAGAGGCAAGACGTTCTCATTCCAGATCGAAGATCTTCAGTTCTAATGTCTTATTTTTTCACGATTGTGGATAAACACTGCTGAGGAGTTCTATAGTAAGACAAAATGGCATTCTAGTGTTTCCATTTCTACACTTGTTGTCTGTCAGATATCTGTTTGTCATCTCAATATAATTCAAGGATCTGGATGTCACACACCGATAATAGTCATTCAATTGAATGAACATCAATATTCTTCAAGAAAACTTTTTTTATCATATGACTGTAAGAAAAAATATAAATCAATGTATGAATTCACTGGATAAATGGTTCATCGATATTATAATAATCATAGAAATTAATGAATGACATTATCCATATTAAAACTGAACTAAGCCTCTGGTCGATAAACCTAACCACTTCTTCTTCAACTTGATTTACCAATGAGTACTATGAATGGGATCCAATCGGACAAATACACAAACTTTGATCAGTTTACAACCATATCTCTCTATTACCAAGTGGAATTGAACACCCCAGTAAAACACTTCGGATCCATTGACCAGACACTATCAGCAACAATCAACTCTGGGAAAGAATAAAACGAATTCCGGCGGATGTAGAAGCGCTGGAATTGGATAGGATACACATCGGGGTAAGTAGACGATATTAAGCCCCCAAATCGATAATCTTAACCACTGATTCTTCAACTTTATTTATCAATATGTATTTTGTTTGCATCCTGTACAGCTTTTATAGATATGAGGAGAACTACTCCCGTGTTGTTCAGAATAGAAATGATCAACAAGGCGTATTCGCTTATCAGTCAGTATCTATGCTTGTTTTCAGTAAATGTCACGTCGAACATTATTCCTGCAACAACCAATACTTAAGTCAGATTATTGATTCGTCAATCAATATCATAAAATTCAGTCAACATTCTTTGCTTCACTCACAAATATCTACCAACAACATCACTTCAACTCTCAGAGATAAGCTTTGTAGATTGTTAGATTAAACAGTCAGGCTTGTTGATTATACCTGACTTGTACCGTTTGGAATGGAACTCGATCTTCCACTAATGGTTGTGTTATTGTTTTAGATAATCATACGTGTAACATAATAAAATCGGATAATTACAATTTAGTTTACCTGAATTATCTTCAATGTGGTTTCTACAAGAAAGAAAATAATCAAAATAGTACGTGTTTATTCATTTAGTTTATCTACAATGACCAGTTTGACAAAAGCATATTCAGCTAATGAGCCCTACAAATACACTCAACTTATTCGTATCCGTAGAGATCTATAGATTTACTTATAACGTACTTACTTTACTTACGCCTGTTACCCCTCGTAGAGGAGCATAGGCCACACATCAGAATTCTCCATCCAACTCTGTCCTGGGCAATCCCTTCCAGTTCTTTCCAGTTAACATTCATCCTTTTCATATCCACTTCTATTCCCCGGCGTAATGTGTTATCAAGCCTTCCTCTTTTCCGCTTTCCTTCGGGATTCCAAATTAGGGTTTGCCTCGTAATACACATTGGTGATTTCCGTAATGTATGTCCGATCTACTTCCAACGTCTTTTCCTAATTTCCTCTTCATCTGGAAGTTGGTTTGTCCTCTCCCATAAAACGCTGTTGCTGATAGTATCCGGCCAGTGAATGTTGAGTATTTTGCATAGACAACTGTTTATAAATACTTGTACCTTCTTGATGGTGGATGTAGTAATTCTACACGTTTCAGCTCCATACAGTAGGACTGTCTTGACGTTCTTATTGAAGGTTATCACTTTGAATTTAGTTGACAATTGTTTTGAGTTGCATATATTCTTGAGTTGTAAAAATGCGATACTTGCTTTGCCAATCCTCTCATTTACATCTGCATCTGATCCTCCTTGTTTATCAACGATACTTTCCAGGTACGTGAATGTTTCCACCTCTTCCAGAATTTCGTCATCAAGTGTGATTAGGTTGGTGTTCTTCGTGTTGTATTTGAGAATCTTACTTTTTCTTGTATGTTGAGGTCTATTGATGCAGAGGCTGCTGCTACATCTTTTGTCTTCGTCTGTATTTGTTCGTGTGTATGCGATAGGACGGCTAGGTTATCTGCCAAGTCCAAATCATCTAATTGATTATGAGATGTCTATTGTATTTCATGTTTCCCCTCATATGTTGAAGTCTTCATAATCCAGTCAATCACCAGAAGAAAGAGGAAGGGGGAGAGTAGACAATTTACATATAAGGTTTCTATGGATAAAGAAAAACTTATTTTCATTCAGTAATACCAATAGGTCAGCTTACGTTTTGTTTCATTTCCTATTCTATAGACATCTTGTACAGTGAGAATTGGATGAGTCACATTTTCTGTCTGACTTATGATTCCTTCAGTAGTGATATGATCTGTTGTTGAAGTAATGAGTTGTGGTCTGAAACGAAGTAAAGTCAAATTATTTGTGCAATCAAACAACTTAAAAGCATCTCTAAATACATAAGTATTTATTATGATAAAATGCTTGGTAGTGGGTACCACTGACATTTGTAATATACCAACCGAAAGAAAGAAATTAGCTGGTTAAACTCAAAAGTAACAATCATTTATCACGATATTCCTCAGTTGATTTGTACAAAGTTCATTACTTTTACTGAATTTAACTCCGGAGTGTTATGAGCGAGAATGGATAGTGGTTGCAGTGAAATCCAGGACGCGCGTTTCGTCCTATGTAGGACTCGTCAGCTGGATGTCCCCGCATCACACAGTTGATGTTCACTATAGGACTCGAACCCAGCACCTTTCGCTTCAGACGCCATCGCATTCAAACAAACAATACCAAGTGAATTTAACTCATAAGTGTTTATAAGTAAACATTTAATTAAACATAACTTACATTAATTTGATTTCAACCAACCAGTCATATTTTCACTTTAGGAAATACCACCCATATAAAGCTTACCCTGTTTCATTTGGTTTGTGTATGCTCAGGTGCATCCACTCTTTGTGTTCTGCCAAATTCTAATCTTCTGAATTCTTCATGTTCCTTTCTTTTTTCTCTCTCCAAATTTATTTCATTGGATAGTACTCCTTCAATAACATCTTCAAACCCTAATGTTTCAGATTACTGCTTATACTCTTACTACTTCTACCACTATGAGATTTGAATCGACAACTGCATCTCTGGGCTAATGTGGTATGGCAACTCGAACTGATGTACGTACGTACGAAGTTCTACGTTGTAACTGACTGACTGACTGAAATTCTTTGTTATTTAGGATTGTAAACTATAGATTTTGCTCACCAAATGTATCTAGGTATGGTGATAATTTGTTTCAATCGTCGCTAGAGCTAAACTTCTGATGTTACAATGAAAACTTTGATGGTTTTTACTCACTGACATTTTACTGTATAGATCAGTATGATTTCTTATTCCAAACAGCATACTGTTCATTTACACTGATGTGTTTGTGTGAACACAAAGACAAATATCCAGGCACTTTGTTGAGTATATTTCCATTACCAGTCACCTATCTGTGTTCACATCTATGATGCTTCTAAATCAGTCACAATTTTATAGCTTCATTCAAATCAACAAGATCTTTTGTTGTAGTAATACTTAAACTACATCTTCGATGACAAAGTTCATTTCTGAATAACTTCCAACTGAATTGACAGTAGAAAGTTAGGTAAAAGAAGATAGAATCGTTTGTGAAGAAATGTCAGATTTCTAAGAAAGAGACCCACTGTGTCACTGGAATGGAATAGAGATTATTCAGTGAAGTATTTGCTGTTAGATGATTCTAATATCACTGTGAACCTCTGAGAAAGCATTAGATAAACCGGATTCATTATTTCACGACTTTATTACCTACATGAGAAAGATATCTCCCTACGTCTTATACCAGCTTAATCAGGGATGTGCATCCACAATTCTGTCAAACAGAGTGAATGTGATTTATTGAAATCATAAACATCAATAATAAGATTCAATCAACCAATAGAAGCCAATTCACATATACTTAAGTTGATAAGCTTCTCATTCGGATTGTGATTCTTGGTTTCGGTTTTACCCTTAATAAGCTACATTCATTGAAGAGTTGAAAATTGTAAATGCGTGCTTTCAAGACATTTCAATAATTAAATTACTACAGTCATTGTCTATCCACTTGGGCACAAAGATTTTTGTAGACACGTTTGATGGGATTATACTTACATTGGTTCATCGTGTAACTGTAAATAGAGATCAAGGTAAAAAAAGATGATGATGATGAATACAGTCGTTAAGAAATCTTAGAAGAAATTAGGGAGAAAAGTAGTATTGTTTTCAGAACATTTGATCGATTCATTTTATTATTATGGAATGATCTCAACATAATGCACACAGTGTCAAGCCACCTAGACTAGTGGCCACATTGCAACTTGATCGATAGCATGACATTGATCACTATCCAATGATCAATCAATTGTGATACCTACCCCTATTTGACTTTCATTCAATAGATATTTCAAACCATGATCAATTGGCCTAATAATAGTGAAACGCTCCAAAAGCCAATTTCAGAGATGTTCTTGTACATTTAAACGATTGGATTAGATCATAATATTGTGGTTATCAATCTCAGATAAAGAGATCAGTTTTTTCTGGATCTCAACGTCAGTCAGTCAGCTTCAACGGTCCAAACTAAAATTGGAATACGAATTTGGGCAAAACGTTGTTCTTTTATGTTCCGACCAATTATTGGTTGTCAAATGTGTTCTGAATTCTTTGATATGAATACACAAATCTACGAACCAGGAGAAGCTTCAACTGTTGCGTGTTCGCATGTCGGGCTAACCAGTTATGTTGCGTGTTCGTAAGTCGGGATCGCCAGTTATGTAGTGCCGTGCTTTATTAATCGTTCACCCTGATAACCGTTATAATACCAATCTTAACGGTGTATAAAATCAGAAGGCAAAAGGAAGCGGCAACTACATTTTTATTGATAAATGATGCAGACCAGAAAGTTGTAAGCACATGAGCAAATGTAAGCAAGCGAAGCAAAGATGATGCATACTTTGGAGATGGCTGGGATGCCAACTCAATTTAAGCAAGCGTTAATCAACATTTATAGTCGGACAAAAATGAGTGACAGACATATGATGAATAAGATACGAAGTGTACACATATACGCTCATATAAAAGTATAGTCAATAAGCGAATAATTAACAAGATCAAAATATGACTCATAATGGATAGGCGAATTGGCTTGGCCAGCAACTAGAATAGAGTATATGGGCTTAACATATAAACTGATACTACACAACGTATCAACTGTGATCCTTTATTTTGTAATGTTTTTTACAGTTGAGCTGATGTGAAATCATCTCAGTCGTTCAGTCGTCTAGAGTGATAGTGTTATTGACAAGTGATCAATTTAGCGATTACATGTACCCATATATACTTAAACCCATTTTATTAATAAGTTATATTTCATCTTCATTATTATCATAGAGTTCTAGTGGGAAGCAGTGACCAGTGGAGTTCAACCATGTCCGTTATGAGATAACAACTCACTGAAGACAATTGGTGGACGGTTGCTCAAACTACGTTGATTGGTTGGTTAGACATTAACACCGTCGGATGCCTGCCGGCTCAGTGGTTCTAGAGGTTAAGGGCTCTGGCTCGAGACTGGCAGGTCCTGGGTTCGAATCTCGCGAGTGAGGGATCGGGGATGCGCAATACTGAATAGTCCCATGATATGACCAAAAGGCCGTCCAGTGCTTTTAAGTTTTCCATGGTGGTCTAGCTTCAATTGACTCACGCTTTCAACTATGAAAATACTAAATCTCCACAAAAACCCCTTCTGATAAATATGCATTAATTATAATCGAATAATGAATGTTTTTCTTCCAGACATATTATTCATTTAAGATCAAAACTGCATAAAAAGTAGTATTTGAAAGGATGTACATGTTCTTTGATGCTTACTTACTTACCTACCTACGCCTGTTACCCCTCATGGAGGAGCATAGGCCACACACCATCATTCTCCATTCAACCCTGTCCTGAGCAATCTTTCCCAGTTCGTTCTAGTTGTTATTCATCCTTCTCATATCTGCTTCTATTTCCCGACGTAATGTGTTTTTTGGCCTTCCTCTTTTCTACTTCTTTTCGGGATTCCAAGTTAGCGCTTGCTTCGTGATGCAATTTGGTGATTTCCGTAATGTATGTCCGATCCACTTTCAACGTCTTTTCCTAATTTCTAACTATTTTAAAACCTTATAGTTGGTTTATTTTGATACCATGATTCAAAAAAAGTCATTTATCGAATACGTTTGGAAAAAGTAAGTCCCATAGTTACAAAATCGTTATGCGAAACGTTCACCATGTCTAACTTACTCATAGAATATCTCCATTGAAATGTTTCAACTTTTTCTTCGTCTAATGTACATGAAAACACTGAAAAGTGAACGTCAACTTACTATACAATATAGCGTGTCTCACACAAACATGGACAATAGTGTTCAGACGAAGAGTAATTTTTTTAATGTAGGAACAATTAAAATGTATGACATCAATCGTAGATGTGTGGTGTTGTGTTGTGCAATCCATCAATTTTCAAAGAGTAGCTAATAGCTGCATGTTGGATGACATGAAGTAAGAAAAAAAGTGTCTTGAAAAGTCATGTTCAACAGCGGCACTGAATTTAGGGAAATAAGTAGTCATATCAATTCGAAAGCATGCCAGTTACTGAAAACGGATCTGGTTTATTGGTTAGACGTTCGAGATGCAACACATTCATTCATCTTGACTGTTCTACAAGGACCATTGACGGTGACCTGCTGTGTATGGAGTGTTACCGTCATGATAGGTAGTAATGGGTTTTGCGACTGGATATCACACTTAATAATAATTTTCACCATAGATGTCAACAAGTATTCAATGAGTTCGAAATAACTATGCAATAACACTTTTGTAATAAGTGTACATCACATACAACATAGAAATGATCAAGTTTAACTGCCTATAATTGAGTATGAATTGATGCATTATTGATGTTTAGACAATTTTTCGTTTGTTCGTGATCAGTAAGTTACCAAGACAGATAGATTGACCTATGCAAGGCTAAGCAGTTGACCTTTATAAGCCAGCTAATATGAGTTATAATGTTTGAGACCATTGGAAATGTTGATGGAGTTTTAATCTTTGGACTGGATGGTTTGATCGTGGAGCTTTCATCGTCCTTCTGAACGACACCTCGGAGTCTTCAGGACAGACTGTGAACCACATGTGGTGAAATTCAAACACTTCACTTCCACTCGAACTTTGTGCTGATGATGTCGTTCAGAAGGACGATTAAAGCTCAACGACTAAACCATCAAGCCCAAAGAACAGATCTCCATCGAAATCATCCACTTGAGGTACAAATGTACCATCTCACAATTGAAAATACATCGATCCTTTATTTAACATGACTTTTATATTATCTATCTGTCATTAGCATCTCATTCGACCAGTGAATAAAAACTAGTGACATTAACGTAATATCTGTGTAAAATTGTACACACACACATTAAATGAATCATTGTATGATTACATTGAATCACAAGATTACATGAATGAATTAAATGATTCATTGGGTATTGCAGTGAAATGCGGGACCGTGGACGTGCACTGCTGAGGAGTCCCACAATGGGACGAAACGGCCGTCCAGTGCTTCCAGGTTTCCCATGGTGATCTAGCTTCATTTGACTCATGATTTCAGCTATGAAATGGTAATTGTTTATGAAGTTTGTGATGTAATCGATAACACTCTGCAAAAGAATATTATATTACACTATAAAACACTGATGGTAAAACTATGTGTAATTACGTCTGAACAGTTTAAGAAATGGCCCCTGTCATTCACTCAAATGTTGACATTCCTTTTATTATCTTATTGAAATTATGAGCCGATCAATGTAGGCCACCACTGAAAACTTGGAAGCATTTGATGGCTGTGTCATCCTAGTATGAAACTCCTTAGTATTGTTCATCCACGACCCTGCACGTAAGACTCAAACTCAGAACCTTCGGTCTAATGTGAAATGTTTATTTGTCCTTAGCTTGAATGCTGTTGACAGCGTACATGTCTTTCTCAACTCCTTTAAAAAAGTGGTAATTAACAATTGTTGATAATGTTAATATGTTTTCTGGAAAACCACTTACGATGATCATGATAAACTTGTGTTTATTAAGACTGAACTTTGCAGTTTCATCAGACTCCTTCACATCTATAGTGTATTCATCACTGAGATCTTAAACTACACAATTTGGATATTATACATATTTCATATAGGTGATAATGAGGAATCGGGAGGTTTTACGTGTCTTCGATATCATCTTCTTTATACATCTGGATATTTAGCTGACTTTTCAGTCATATCACAATATAATCTTCACCGGATAATCTAAAAATAACCATACATAACTGAGAAAGCTTAATTGAAAGCATGAGTCAATTGAAGCTAGACCACCAGGGAAAACCTGGAACCACTGGACGGCCGTTTCGTCCTATTGTGGGATTCCTCAGCAGTGTGCATCCGCGATCTCGCCTCGCGAGATTCGAACCTAGGACCCACCAGTCTCGCACCAGAGCACTTAACCGAGGAGTCCCACAATAGGATGAAACAGCTATCAAGTACTTTCAGGTTTTCCATGGTGATCTAGCTACAATTGACTCATGCTTTAAACTATGAAAATACTAAATCTCTACAAAACCCCTTCTGAAAAAGCGTAGTCTGGTGTATGCATGATTGACGGTAATAGAAATTACTACTTTTTATTTAACTACTTGTTTAGCAGTATCACTTCTCCCACACTTCATTACATAAATCTTGTGGTGATAATCAGTATTTCATTCAATGTCTCATCATATGTACTATTATATCGGTATTCAACGAAACGACTGTATCCAATTCATTCGCTAAATTCCCAAATATATTAATATACTGATATACACACTTGACATTATATAGGCAGATGTTCTAGGTCTTTGTATACTCGGGCTCGTGAGCACCTCCAAGTGTGGTTAAGCAAAGGTGTAGTCAAAACGGTTAACAGCTCTTTTTTTAGCCCATTTAGTTCAGACGTGACATAGAGCCAACTTCGAGCAATCTTTCACAATAATATATCGTGTTAACAGAAGTCTACCTAATTCTGTCAGACTGAGAATCCTACAGACGGCTGAGGCAATTACTATTCGGATCAAAAAGCCAGAGCTTTGCATCCAAAAGAAATATGTTCAGCCGCTTCTTTTATCCTGGACAACTTCAGCGTCAACTTGTTAATAATCAGTTTTATAATATGGTGACATTAATTTAATTCATGTTCATTTTAAACTTATTTCATGTACACATCTTACCAGTCAATATTATTGAATTCATTTAGTATTGTTTGTTTTGAATCTTCCCATTGATGTTTTTAGGACTGCAACTGGTCAGTCTCTAATTGGCCATATGTGCATACTGTGCGTATTGACTCGATATAGCCTTAATTCACAAGCATGATAAGCAAAGATGGATAGTGGCTAGCAGTGGAATCCAGTTTGACGTGCGTTTCGTCCTATTCGGGACTGGTCAGCTGGATGTACCTGCATCTCAGAGTTGATGTTCACTCTGGGACTATTATTATTATTATTATTATTATTATTATTATTATTATTATTACACTATTACACTTGCTAACCTTTAAGAGAAATTTATTCAGCATCCAACCCTATTTACTATATCTGACCTAATTCATAATATTCTACATATTACGTAATTTCTGATTTGTAATCCCAATGTTCTATCTTACCCTATGTCACCCTATTACAAACACTTCGTGATTCACATGTTACAGTTTCTTAAATGATGTACTCTGCCATAAAATTGGCCAATTTTTTATGGATTATTGAAAAGAATATTCTTTGTTCATATAATTGTGATTTCGAAATTTGTTGACATTCCACATCAAGTATCTCTAGTTCACACTATTCACAGAATGATACGTTGATCATGTTTGCATAGACGTTCAGAATTAACTTGTTTGAAGCCTTTTTCATCGCTGATAACTAACATTCTCATCATTGTACATTTAATCCATCAACATAAAAGTAAATGCCATTAGTTGTCCTTATTCCCAAATTCAAAAAATGGAACCTACTTCGTGAAAAAATTGTTTTCAAGGTCAAATTATTGAGTTCAACATTAATTGAATGAGTGATCTTGTATATTGGAAAGGATCAATCGAAAGGGTTGTATACATGATTGTTCTAATGTTCATACATTCATTGCAACCTTAGTCAAATGTTGAATGATTTCAGCTCTTATTATGTTTACAATTATGACTATAGTTGAAGTAATATTAGTACTCGCCTTTCGGTACTTTCTCTCAAATAATGCACGTTACGATTTCGTCATTGTATTGATTATGATGCATGCAGATTGTAATCATATTTTATGTACGTTTGCATTCATTGATAATATTACTACTGATATTTGTATTAGTAGTATGAATAGTTTGTAAGAAAATAAGTGGCTGATTGAATGATTAATTGACTGATAGGATAATTTATAGACTGAGTAAACAAAAATAATTCACTCTAGTAAGTTGACGTTCAGGAGGAACCATAAGAAAATTTCAAAGTAATACAGTTGAGAACTGGTATAATGATACATACAAAAGAAAAGTTGAAAAGCGGTAATAAATTCAATTTACATGAGATGTTATTTTGACTTTGAAACATTGCTAGAATTTCTCAAAAGTATCATGGATACTGAACAATGATTGCGATAACCGTTACATCTACCTCCACGATATGACTTACATGACATGGATATTTTATTAACCATGACTCCTGAGCAATCATAAGTGTACGATAAATACTAGGATAAGGCTGTGAACTTGATACGATGAACAAGATAGGCTTTACTTTTTAGTGGAGTTAGCTTGAACAAGTTCGTAACTAGAAGCGGAAATACCGTCAAATATTAAGTGATATGTAACAGTAAACGGTGACTGTCCAGCAAAGGTATAACTCAAAAGGACATTGAACGAAGACAAATAAACATTAAGATTGGCTAAATGTAGAAATATTATTATACTGGTAATTTCATTTATATCACAGATTTACATTCTTCAGTCACTTTTGATTATTCTCCGTAAGAACTCGGGGTATTTAGGATAGGAAATCGACTTTTTATTGTATTTTATAGTTCTGTATTGTGCCCCCAAATGCCCTGATACGGCCGAAAGTGAGGAGAGTCCGCTCTCCCTCCCGAAATGCTCTCACATGGCCACGCGTAAATAGCCTCTGTCAGGGAAGTCTTACTCACTGCCTTCTCGTGGTATTACTGTTGTTTACGAAAATGAGAGGACGGAAAGCGAATGCCCGGTGCTTTAAACAGGATGTTGGACACGGCGAGTCCACCCAGGAGAGGTGGAAAAAACTTATTTCAAACCATTGGTGCACACGAGCTTCAGTATCCTGAGGGAACAAATGGCGTATGAACCAATCGTCGATGGTCACCGGCTACAATGGACTGCATCTCTTTACGATGCTCCACTGCCTTGTGGATCAGATCTTTAGGTCAAAGGCTCCGGGTGTGACCCCTCAAGAAAACCATCTGCTCCAGTCTGGGCACCCATGCAGTATCACAGCCCTCACACAAATCTCATTTGATTTGTGCGGCGCATATGTATTCGGTGTCCCTTTGTACCAATATTTATGTGTTTAAATAAAATAAAATAATAAAAAGTTCTGTATTGTTGATCGCTGATCATGTTTACGCGATACAACTTAGTCTGTTGTAACGGCATTCGACGGCTTATTGATGTTTGTGCAGGAGAAGATGAAGGGCGCGTCCACTTTGTCCAATGTAGTGTTTTGCACAATTGGAACAGTTTATATTGCGGATAATGTTTGCTTTTTCTTCTTTTGTCATTTTGTCTTTCGGTTTACACAGGAGTGATTGAAATCACTTTGTTGGTTTTTGTACCACGCTTATTGCAAATGGCTTCAGGAAATTCTGACATGACTTTTATACATGGTAGAATTATCCGTTTGACGTTTTCCGTACCTGACTTCGTTTTTCGTCCAATTATGAGATTTTGCCCGTTCCAACTATTGAAGTACTGTCCGTCGATATTCGCTAATCACGAATCCAAGTAGGCAAGAGAACCAAAACTCCAAATTAGATACCAAGTTTATTCGCAATTCACAAATAATCGACCAAAGTCGTTCCAACAACAATAATTATAACAATTACAAAACAAACCTTCAATTTTGTAGGTTCCCGGAGCAAAAACTCCCAAATACCAAACCAATGACAAAAGAAATCAAAATGTCCGAAAATAATGACATAAACAAACAAGTCCAAAGGTTAAGTATAACAAGCACATCCAAAAAACACAGTAAAATTGATGTACAGTAAAAAGATTTTAATCAGCCAAATGTCTTCAGTTCCCTCGCAACACTTCGTTTCTGCTGACGCATTTGGTTAGTATTTTTTGGTGAAATTGCAAAGGTAGTCATTCTTTTGAAAGATAATCGATAGATATTTTGTCTTTGTTCACAGCGCGGCAAGCGTTTTCTCGCCCTCTTGAATAAAGCTTGTACACAGTTACTTTTACGCGTTCTTTGGTTGTTGCTATTGTAATTGAGAAGTTGATCTGTGTAGATAGGTTTCCGATGTATATTAGTCTCGAGTTTTTTTGTATCGGTTCTGGTGACTAGTACATCTATGAATAATAGTTTGTTGTTTAACTCCTTTGTCATTGCAAATTTTGTCATCGAAGACCTCGTTATTCACTTATGATAATGGAAACGTGTACGGACAAAAACACAAATAATTTCAACACCTTCAGGTAATCTGAAGACTTTAATTAAAAGAGTTTGTTTTTAAAATGCTACAACGAGTTCATGGTTGTAGAGTTCCCACCCTAGCAGCCTTTAAATTCTGTTCGTTCAAAGTAAAGAACTGTTCTTTGCTTGATATGCACAATCACATACAATGGGCGATATATACTAGCAGATTGTAATGAACGATATAAACATTGAACGATACATCTTATAGTAATGAAATAAATGCCTCGACAGTGAACTCTCAGATCATCATTCCTCGTATAAAACAAACATAGCTTTTTAAATCATGAACAATCATAGAACCATAAATTCAAGCAATGAGAGATACAATCAAGATAAAGAAGTAAACAACGTCAGGTTTAAGGTCAACAAAAACCAATGAACACCTAGGTCTACAGGACAAGCTGTGAGCTGTATGTGAAGGAATTCGAACACTTCACTTCTACCAGAAGTTTTCACTGATGATGTCATTCAGAAGAACGATGAAATGTCCACGATCAAACCATCCAGTTCAGAGTTTTTATCCCTAGAGTTTAAACAAATTTGTTTAAACTGACTGGTATTTATTTTTTTATTTTATCAAGCGTTAATTTCAAAAGAATAACTCGTTTACATAACTTTACTACTGACATTTTGTAAGCAAAACAAACGTCAAGAACTTGTCCGTACATACAACTTATTTCAAAAAAGTCCACGAAGTTATAAAAGAGGATGAAAATCATTCAAGGTTCAATCGCGTGAAGTAATAGAGGTAATGGTAATGGTATTGAATGTTGATATATATCTGGGATTTCTTCTTTTTTCAAAAGTTTTAACAAAGCATCGGCATATTCACCATAGTAAATTCGTTTCACATCATCCGACAGATATATTCCATATTTAGCTTTATACACCTTATCTATTGTATGCAAATCTATCTGAAATATAATAAAGTAAGAAACATAAATAAGACTTATACTTGTCATTAAAATGTAGTTGCAACAAAAATACAAGGCAAAACGCACTGCTGAAGAGTCCCATAATAAGACGAATTGGCCTTTCAGTGCTTCCAGGTTTTCATGATGGTGTAGCTTCAATTGACTCATGATTTCAGCGATGAAAATACTGAAATCGCCACAAAACTCCTTCTGAACCAAAAACGTAGATAAACGGTAATTTATAACCATTCTCAATAAAATAACCAATATTAGGTACAAAACGTAATCCAACCTTTAATTCGAATGATATAAATCCGAATAAATTGAAGGATTTGCTCGGAGGTTTGAACATACAAAACGGTACTTACAAGCCAATAATGATGTATCTACCCTATCAATGTTAAAATTAACCCTGAACATGGAATGTTAGTTCAATCTTTACACAGATACAGTGATCTAATAGAAATTGTATGAAAACTGTAAATCCATTGAAATTGTCGATGAATATCTGTTAGATGGCTTATTCGTTCCATAGAAGTAAAAAAATGTAGAATATTGGAGTCCATGTGCACCATTGGTTTGGAATCAGGGTTTTCCAAATCCCCCTAGGTGGACTTTCCGTGTCCACCAACTCGGTTAAAGCGCCGGCCGTTCGCTGTTCGTCCTCTCCATTTCGTAAACAACACCCGTGTTGCGAGAAGACAGTGAGTAGGACTTCGCTGGCAGAGGCTATATACGCGTGGCCATGTGAGAGCATTTCGAAAGGGAGAGCGGACTCTCACCACTCTTGGCCGTACCAGGGCATTCGGAGGCTTTTATACCTTCGTTTGAGTGTATGGATTCTAATATATTATCGTTTCGTTCCACCAGAAGATATACAAGAACTAAGATAAGAATGTAGTGGATGAATAGTAGCTGATTAGATAACACCTGACAGGAGTTTGCATGATTTTAAATATTTATTTAGAACTATAATAATAACCTCAAAAGATTTATTACACACCCTGAAAGCTGCCTTCAGCAGTTTGCGCAATAAATAAAAATCTTTTTTCAAAAGGAAAGAATAATGAAGAAGATTAAAGAATAATAAGTAGTATACGAAAACCTACAAATCGTAAAACTAAATGTCCACTAATGTGAAAAACACGTAGCTCGTTTATATAGTAAGTCACACGGAAAATTTTCATCGATAACAGTAAAACATGAGAAGACCAAGAGAGATAAGACGGGATCATTGCACCAAGATAAAAGAGCTTCGACGGTTTTTGTACACGATCTGGAATAGTACAACTTTTATCGGATTCCAATAGTTTGTTTATGTTTTGTTCTGGTTTTAGGAATAAATTGTTACTTTGACATTTAGAAACATTAGCTGTCAGACTATTTGGAAAAGAACATCATTTAAGGGAAACTCATTCATTACTAAATAACCTAAAGAGACTGAAATTGGTTCACATACAGTGAGATCACCCATAAAACTGATAAAACTGTTCTCTATAACCAGTATGTCATGCAGAATAAAAACATGAAAGCGTTAAGAAGAAAATCAGTTCCTTCTAGCAGACCTTAACTATTGATTAAAAACAGTTTCCACTGAACATAGAATAATGTTTTTTTTCCAGTGAAATAAAAACATAGTCAACCAGTTAACCAGCTATCCTTATTGAAGTGGCCCACCTTGAAAGTCAAATCAAGAGATATCGTGTAGAAACGAGCATGGAACATACTTCATACGCTTTTCCAAACCGAACATCATATTATGATGCAAAACAACAGCAGTATTCAGGGTAGGTATTTTTCATTTGTAAATAATTTAATATGGATGGGTATAACTCTTTTATTACTGGCTTAAGCATTGGTACAAATGGTGTTCCGATAGTCTTGAGGAAGATTGAATCTATTGCTAGTTCAAGCAGAGATGAATGGTGGCTAGTAGTGGAACTCACAATGCGCGATCCATTCTGTTTAAAACTTGTCAGCTGGATGTACCTGCATCTCAGATTTGATGTTCACTCCAGTGCAATATCAAGACAATCCGTATAGAGTGCACACATGCCAATAAGAGGCTGATCAATTGCAGTCTCAAACGTGAATGAGAACATTCAAACAACCAAGACAAAAATGAGTTACTGCTATTGTCTCAATTTAGCCTTTTCACCTCTAAATACTTTCTTTGATATCGGAATTATCTTTATCTTTCTTCACATTTTTGGCATAAAAAGATTCGTTAAAACTGCTGTTGTATCGACCGCACAGAATGTCAGCGCACTTCTTAAGAAAGAGGTTAGGAATTTCTTCAGGTCATAAACATTGAGACACTTTAAGAGACTGTATTCATTTTTAGTCCTCAATTTCAGTACAATTTGAGATACAACTCTTCTTAAAACTTGCGGGTACAAAAGCATGAAATTGGAGGGTAGGCTTATAAAAATTTTATTCAAGTACCAAAATTTTCAACTAAACATCGACATTATCGTATTCCCCACTTAACTGAAAAATTTCTACGAGATAAGAGTTTCTTAGTAGACACTGGATTCACGTATTTTATTTCTTGGTTCGTCAGACCATTTGGCTTTTCAACTTCAGCGAAATTTCCCTATTTGTAAATTGTTTCTTTTTATTATGACGTCTGCTTAATTGCAGGAATGTTTGTTTGGTCAAAACGTTCTACAATAGTCTCAGTAGAAAAGTAAATGTCAAAGCAGAATTTAGAATAAGTGTTAACATTAATTGTGTTTTCGAATAAGTTATTTGTGAGAGAGGACAAACCAGCTCTCAACTGAAGAGGAAATTAGGAAAAGACGTTGGAAAAGGATCGGACATACATTACGGAAATCACCAATGTACATTACAAGGCAATCCCTTACTTGGAATCCGGAAGGGAAGCGGAAAAGAGGAAGGCCGAAGAACACATTACGTCGGGAAATAGAAACAGATATGAAAAGGATGAATAATAACTGGAAAGAACTGGAAAGGAAGGCTCAGGACAGACAATGCTGGTGAGAGGCCTATGCTCCTCGACGAGGGGTAATAGGCGTATGTAAGTAAATAAGTAAATAAGAATGAATCTCAGTTTGACGTACGTAGTATATTTTTCAGATCTTGGACATTTTATTTTGAGTAATTCCTGTATTGAACTTCCTCTATTTGATGTTTTAGTATTCTCTTTCTAAGCTTGCTATATTGATGAAGTAGATTTAGAATAACAATGATCAATAATAAGCGATGGAGCACATCTAATGTCACAAATATTCCTACATCAGTAATGAAAGTTTAACTCTAATGAGGATTAATCGAGAAAATGAGTCACATTTTGATTAGACAGTAATGATAGAAAGCTATATTCATACATATTTAGATTGCCAGGTGTAGTTTCAAGTAAACCATTAGAGGCAGTAACAACGAAGTAGTGTTTCATAAAGGAAAACAGTAAGTGCATATGGTATGCAGTCCAGAGTCACATAACTATCGATAAAATAAACATAGTTGTATTTATCCAAGTGTGTTAAACACTTGAGACTGTCGTCTAAGAACTTAAAACATACAGATTTTGATTAACACTATTTGCAAATTAGGCTACACTGATGCCGCACGTTTTCTTATTGCTTGATCGCTACTGATGACAAACATATAAGACACGTGGCAATACTGTAGTGAATGAGAACACGGGCGGGGACTATCGAATGTATTTAAGCACAAATTATAAACTGTCTCACAAAAATCTGATAACCATACAGTTGACAGTTAACTTGCAAAATAACAATCAATTGTCTCAATCTTGACTGTTCCTTCTGCAAATATCAGTCATTCATGCATTTTCATACTGATTGTGCTTCGTTCCTATTCTTTTGTAATCGAGCATCTGCCAAAATACATTCTATGCCTGACTTACACCATATACTACTTATGTGAAAATAAGTAACCACACCACAATACTAAATAATCGTCATATAAGTCATTCAACTATGATTCTGGAATTATGTTTCAACCACATATACGTTACATGTTTGCATTTAGTATTGATTTAAGATAGTCCTCTATACCATTTAGTGATGGGAATTTTAAAAATAACAGTTTGAGAATCGATACTTGATTAACTGTTATTCTCTTCAACGCATATTCCCAACGATCCCGAAGTGTCGGATTGTAATTTTTAACATCGTTAAGTGATTTGACGCTAACTTGACTGAAAACGTCGTGCAAAGAATCCTCATAAATGATATGTAAATACAAAAAAGATAACTTGTTGAAATATTTAGGTGGTAGGAGAAATAATCAGTTCAAAGGTTTAAGTAACTCGCCTAGTTCGAAATCTGTGTTATCTCATTTGTTAACGTTCTAGAATATCGAATTTGTCAGTGGACAAAAATTATTCACCAGCTTAGAACAATATATTGATCATATGAATCTCATCATTCGAAATGATTAGTGATATGTAAACAGGTTGAAAACTGGAATCACTTAGCTTCTGTATTGAGACCATGTAAAAAAGATAAACCGGCGAGACTAAACTATACTGCCGACCTTTGAACGAATCTTAAATGACCTTGAGAAATATTAGCCAATCAGAAGACAGTTAGTATACAGTGAAATATATAATACAAAACTCAAAAATTAAAGGAGACACTGTTCTTTTACATGACTCAAAAACTTTTCAAGGTCAGATATAGGTTCACAAGTTCTAAAATCATAGTGCATACGGTACAAGAACACGTCCATATGGCTCCACAGTAGTTGACCTCTGAAACGATGATAAAGTCTCAAAAATTCTTTTAGCCTCGACCACATAGCTTCTATGTTGTTGGTATATTGGTATGGTTTACAGTTTAGGGTTTACGGTTAAGGGTGAGACTATAAGTTATGGACAACCTTTGAGCGACGCTAGAGTGATCCTGAGAGTGTGTCAACATAATAACTAAAACCAAATGAGGGTATAAACCTGTGTGAAGAATTCTAATTATGATTTTACAGTTCATGGTTAAGGCTAGGAATTATACTTGGGGTTTTCATCACGAACTGACATCAGCTATAATGCCAAAACTCTATTTATCCAAATGGATAATTGAATTTAGCGCCAAAATCTTATGATCACTTCTCTTGTAGATGCTGAATTATCACGTCTTCCCTAAAATCCGCTGTAAACCGACCATAAATAAGCATCAGGTACCGAACTTAGCGCTGTGACCTTGAAAACCCGAGAAAGCTTCTGATTGGCTCGGCAGTATAGTTTAGTCTCGCCGATAAAGCTCTTCTGTCAACAACGGAGAGACAAAGGATTTATGCTGATCACAGTCTAAAAATAATTTATGATTGTTATTGATATCATGAATTGATCTGAGGTGACCAGATAGCATCACAGATGTATTTCGCTCCAGTATGGTACTGTAGTGTGGTCTACTTATATCCATATAAGTAGTATATGGTGATGGTCAGACATAGAATGTATTTTGGCAGAAGACTAAAAAGAAAAGAACCGAAATGAAGGGTGATTGATAGGAAAATGCACGAACAATGGAATTAAAGAAGATGAACTGATATTTACAGAAGGAACAGTGAACATTGAGACAATTGGTTGTTAACTTGCAAATTAACTGTTTTGTTGTATGGTTATCAGAATTTAGTGAGATAGTCTGTAACGCTTGTCCTTCAATGCATTCGATTGTCCTCACTTGTGTTCTTGTTCAATACAATAATACTCAATAGTGTACATTCAAGAACCTACTCGGGTCCAAAAACAAAACCTCTGTTTTAAGGCATAAACATGAAGCCACGGAAACATGGATCTGAAATTCAATAGCTGACATGAATCCGCTCACTAGGTGTTCCCCTCTCTTTTTACCTTCTAGACTGCCGAATTCATTACAGCACAAATGATTATTTGTCAACCCCAGAAAAATGTGTTTACTATATGATTCACATGGTTTGAAAGACATGTGAATCTATGTACATACAAATTATCAAGATTCGAATAGTTCTCTCACTTTTATACTTCCGTCCAAATAAATTGAATAAATGTTAACATTGAAAATGTTTTACGTAATCTGTATAAACTTACTTCAGAACGGAAAAGTAGGAAACGTTGAACACCCAGAACATCAATGAGTTCTTTATAAAGCTCATCATGAATTAACGTTGCAAAGTACATTGGTTTGTTAATAGAATAATTATCTGAAATTAAATATACATAGATAGGAGTTGTACTGAACTACACAACAGAACTCAATAAAACGTCAAGCCAACGATGAGTATAATTTGATAATTATGTTACTAGATCAATCATCCTGTTTAAAATAAAAGTTCAGAAGGGGTTTTGTGGAGATTTCAGTATTTTCATAGTTTAAATCATTAGTCAATTGAAGCTAGAGTGTGGGTTTGTGGATGCGCACTACTGGGGAGTCCCATAATAGGACGAAACGGCCGTCCAGTGTTTTCAGGTTTTCCATGGTGGTCTAGCTTCAACTGACTCATTATTTAAACTATAAAATAAAAGTAGCAGAAACGTCACCTGAAGTATATCAAACTAGTCACCATGGATTCAATTCTAACACTGTTAACCATGTTGAGCACAATTAATTTCTTTACTTTCTTTTACCTCTCATTGAATATGTGGTCGGTATCAGTTAGTAGTAAAATAAACACTGAACAGATATTTATTAAATTGAATGTATAAAACTTTCATTTCAAGATTGGTTTTTAAGCTATAGTACTCTACACTTTATACAATTTTCCAAGCAGAATTGCAAGATGATATTTGTATATTTTTTTGTGTTCCAAGAATTCCAGGAACTGTCATAGACATACTTCAGCACGTAGAAACGGTTTTTACAGATGTATTTGCTTTATCAACCTGATGTATGCTATTGCTGACAAATGGTGATTTAGTTTGTTCACTTACCTCGTGTTTACTAAATATGGAAAATTAGCTAATCGTTTAATTGTGAATGTTTAACTGGCCTAACGTTTTATGTTTAACTAGAATTATAATCAGAACGAGTTTTGTGAAGATTTAGTATTTTCACAGTTGAAAGCATGAGTCAATTGAAGCTAGACCACCAATTGAAAGCATGAGTCAATTGAAGCTAGACCACCAAGGAGTGAGAAGCAGTGGAGTTCAAATCACGTCTGTTGTGAGGTAGGAACTCACTGAAGACAATTGGTGAGCAGTTGCTCAACTTCGTGGATTGGTTGAAGTTAGACACAAACACCATCGGATGCCGGCCGGCTCAGTGGTGCCAGAAGTTAAGCGGTTGCGCTACACTGATAAGTCCTGAGTTCGAGTCTAGCGAGGCGGGATCGTGGATGCGTACTGCTGAGGAGTCTCACAATAAGACGAAACGGTCGTCCAGTGCTTCCAGGTTTTCCATCTCCACAAAACCCCTTCTGAATATAAAATTTAATCAAATCGTTAATGTTGGAATGACTAATATATAAAGTGTTAACTTGGATCAGTTTATAAGTGAAATGAAATTGTGAGATAAATGATCAGAATATATGCATAGTTGACATGGGGGTGAGAGATAGAAATATGGGATTACAAATCAGAAATTACGTAATATATAGAATAATATGAATTAGGTCAGATATAGTAGATGAGGTTGGATGCTGAATAAATTTCTCTAGAAAGGTTAGCAAGAGTAATAATAATGGTAATGACAATGGTAAGATGTGTAGATGAAATAAGTGAACATTAATCAAATTACGTCACCATATTATTAACAAGTTGACCCTGAAGTTGGCCAGTGTAAAAGGAGTGGCTGGGCATATTTTTTTGGGATTTAAAGCTCTAGCTTTTAGATCCGGATAGCAATCGCCTCAGACGGCTGAGACAAGCTTATGAAAACGAAGATTTCTTAGATGTTGTTTTAAATATTAAGATTTATTTTCAACCACAAAATTGTTTACCATGATTTTAAGTAGATGAATAAAAATCAGGTAATTTTCGTCTTTTATTTATGCCAAGTAAATTATGTATTTCATGTCGACACTATACAAGACACATCAAGGAGCATATCCCTCACCTGGTCAAAAATAGGAAGTGGTGGTTGATTAGTACCTGACTATCGTGGCTATCGTAACCAATGGTTGGAGACTCTAGGTGATATGGCTCAGAATCAACCAAAATGGCGTATGTGTATACACTCTTTATCTTCCCTTAAACCTTGAGATTAAAATTGCTTCATATCTGTCTTTCTTCCTGTAATATATCCTTATATACAACCTATCTTCTATATTTTACCACCACTAAATTAACTACTTCTATGAATTCGGTGTTGATCTTGTTTTGCTAACGAGGTATGGAAACTTGGACCGATGCATAAATGAGCCTGGTCCTACGTTGTAGATAACCGACTAATGAAATAGAGCTTTTATTGTACTGGATCATTTACATAATAACAGAAACTTACCAAAAAAACATTGTTTTTTTAATAGAGCTTTGTTCACTGAGCTGGATGGTTTGGTCATGAGCTATCATCAAAATCATCCACCTTAGCTACGAAGCTTCTCCACCATTGTGTTTTTATTTTCATCGAAAATCTCATCAGCGAATCCATAGTTTATGTATTTTGATTAATTCTTACGTGATTTTTATAACAGTAGATACATATTTTTCGGGTTACTGTGTTTTCTTAGAGAGTTAGTTTTCTATGGGATGGGGTCGCTAACCCTATACTAAACCCTTTTCTTTTATCTGGAACTAGCAGTAGCTCCAGAGGAACTCCAAGTGGAGTTATACATATATATCACCATATAGTATAACTGTTAAACATGTTTACATATACCTATTAACAACTTATTTGGATGAGGTGAAAATTCATGGATTATGCTGTAGTTATTCAGGAGGTATTTTCTTAAGCATTCAAAATGAGGTAAATGACGTAAATATATACGCTGAAAATAAGATCCATTCAATAAAAACTCTTATATTTACCCGATAAAAAAAATTATACTAGATTGATAGTATTTACATATTGCTACTAAAATATTATGTCTGACGGGTTTCTTCGAAACAACATTTGGATAGGAAGAAACAAATAAACAAAGAAAAATCAATACATCAGAAAAGATTCAAAGATAAAGGATCGTTATCTCAAGATGGTCATACTTACTTACTTAGTTACTTACACCTGTTACTCCCGATGGAGCATAGGCCGCCGACCAGCATTTTTCAACACACTCTGTCCTGAGTCTTCTTTTCTAGTTCCATTCATTTTTCTCATGTCTGTCTTCAATGTGTTCTTTGTTCCCCCTCTTCTCCTTTGGCCCTCAGGATTCCATGTGAGGGCTTGTCTCGTGAGGCAATTGGGTGATTGCCTCAAAGTGTACCCACTGGAATCTGGTTTGTTGTCTCCCACAGTGGAATGCTGCTGATAGTGTCTGATCAACGGATCCGAAGCATCTTGCGTAGACAACTATTAGTAAACACCTGTATCTTCTGGATGATGACCTTCGTAGTTCCCTAAGTTTCCGCCCTATACAGTAGAACCGTCATGACATTTGTTTTGAAAATTCTGATTTTGGTGTTGTTAGACAATTGTTTTGAGTTTCAGATGTTTTTCAGTTGAAAATATGCTGCTCTTGCTTTGCCGATCCGCGCCCTCACATCTGCATCAGATCCACCGTGTTCATCAATGATGCTGCTCAGATATGTAAAGGTTTCCACATCCTCCAAAGCTTCTCCGTCAAGTGTAATTTGATTGGTGCATATTGTATTGCATCGGAGAGTCTTGCTTTTCCCTTTGTTTATATTGAGACCTACTGCTGCTGTGGTTGCTGCTACACTGGTCGTCTTCTCCTTCATTTGTTGTTGCGTTTGTGATAGAAGAGCCAGATCATCTGCGAAGTCTAAATCGTCCAGCTGCATCCTACCTGTCCACTGTATCCCGTGCTCTCCTCCAGATGTTGACGTCTTTATAATCCAGTCCATCACCAGGAGAAAGAGAAAAGGTGAGAGTAAGCAACCTTGTCTAACACCTTTCTTTACCTCGACTGAGTCGGTAAGTTGTCCTCCATGGAAGATTTGACAGTTTAATCCATCATAGGAGTTCTGTATGATATTGACTATCTTCTCAGGCACGCCGTAGTGTCGAAGAAGCCTTCATAGTAATGTCAATATGGTAATACTTTGAAATAACTATGAGGTTAAGAAAATGACATTCATAAAACTGCATGTGTTAACCAATCAATAAATCAACTTTATAGTACCAATTGACAGACATACTCGTTTATAAATCATGTTCATTATTTGAAATTTAAATGGATCAAGTTTACATAGACGTTGACCAAGTTGCTGTCCTACATCTTTGCTGAAATCAAAAATAAAATTCATAAACAACGTTGTTAACAGGATTAGTTACAAGAGGTTGACAAAAAAATTAAATATGATGAGAGGATTCAATGTTTTGACAAACAACAGGCTGACATATGAAGTTTCTGAACAAATTCGGATTTTGATTGAGATCGTGAACCGATCGATATTAAAACACAATTAAAAACTTGGAAGCGCTGAACCGCCGTCCCGTTCTAATTTGAGACTCTTCAGCACTGCACATATACGATCCCGCGAGCGGAATCTAACATCAATCAGTTCATAGTCTTGATTACAAACATAATAATCCTCACGAACCAATACTGAAATTTCGATATATTAGACATAGTTGCTATAAGTCACAAAAACGATTATTATTATTTGTTTAAACACATAAATATTGGTACAAGAAAGCGCCAGATACATATGCGCCGCACAAATCTCATTTGATTTATGTGAGGGATGTGATGCTGCCCAGGTGCCCAAACCGAAACATGTGGTTTTATTAGAGGCCCACACTCGCAGCCTTAGACCTAAAGGTCTGATCCACAAGGCAGTGGAGCATCGAGAGGAGATACAGTCCCATGATAGTTGGTAACGAACAACTGGTTCATATATCATTTGTTCCTTCAGGACAGTAAAGCCAGTCTATGAGCATCATCGGTTTGAAATCATGGTTTTCCGACTCCCGTAGGTGGACTTTCCATGTCCACCAACCCGGTTAAAGCTCCTGTCGGAGATTCGCTTTTCGTTCTCTCAATTTCGTTAACAGAACCTCAGTGGCGAGAGGCAGTGAGTGGGAGTTCCCTGACAGAGGCTATATATGCGTGGCCATGTAAGAGCATTTGGAGAGGGAGAGCAGACTCTCTCCACTCTCGACCGTACCAGACCATTCGGAGGCTCACAAAAACCAACATCGTAACAAATAGTTCGAGGTACAAAAATCATTATCGTCTTAAGAATCAATAACGTCACCGAAAAACATTGTCACCCAGTAGAGAAATTCTGGGATTCATATGTGTGTAATCATCAGTTGTCAGCTAATCATCTCAATATGTTCTCAGGCACCAAAAGTATGGTTAAGATATGTAGATGACACCTTTGTCATTTCAAAACGGGAACATTTGGATGAACTGTTTAAAATTATCAACAACTTTGATAGAAAAATCAAGTTCACCAAAGAGTTGGAATCTCCTGAAAACAAATTACCTTTCCTAGACTGTTTAGTGGAAAGGAAAGATTATGATGGCTTGAAAATTAGTATATTCCGAAAGCCGACAAATTCAGGTAAATTTCTAGATTTTAAATCGGCACATCCACACTCGACCAAAAGTGACAGTAGTCAAAAATATGATTACAAGAGCTCAAAAACTTGTCACTTAACCAAACGATATGAAAACCGAAATAAATTTAATAACATCTACCTTAATTATGAACAATTATCCAAAAGATTTTATTAAAAGAATAATTAAGAATGAAAGAAAAGACGACATAGTTAATAAAAAAAAGATTACAGAAAAAGAAATGGGTTAGCACAGTGGTGATCCGATATCAGAAAGAAGTTTCGGAAGATATTCGAAGAATCTCAAATAATCAAAATATAAGAGTATTTTTTCGAACAAACAATACTCTAAGATCAAAATTAGTAAGAATTAAAGATCCAATTCATAAAGAAGAACAACAAAATTGTGTCTATGAAATCAAATGTAGTTACTGTAATGCAACGTATGTAGGTGAAACATCAAGACAACTGAATGTGAGGGTGAAGGAACACAAACAATGCTTGAAACACATTCCTAAATCTTCAAATGATTTAAGGAAACTGGAGAACAAATCAGCGATAGCATTACACTCGATAGAATTGGGTCATACAAATAATTTCGTGAATACAAAAATCCTTCAAAAAGATTTTAATTCTTACAAAGAAAGACAAACAGCTGAATCCCTATACATTTGGGTTAATCCAAACAATATTAATAGGAGGGATGGAATACAATTAGCAGTGCCATGGCAGCTAATCATTAATAAGTAATAACCAGAACTCCTTAATGTTTTTTATCTAATTCGTTTTATCTAAAAATGACAACAATTTACACTCAATTATTCTAATCAGTTGTCATATCGGAATTTGTTAAACAATTCATTGGAACATTAAAAATGACACATACGTACAGTTTCAAAATTACACTCTTCAAATCTCACTCTTTTATTATTTTTATTTTGTTTTAATTATCTTCATGTTATACATGCTGTGACAGATATGATCCATATCACATATATTACAAATTGTATGTTTCCTTATAAATTCACTGATAAGTGACAATACGTAGTGTGAATGTAATTTTCTCCTCTCACCACTTACGTTTTTTCTATACAATTATGTTATATGAACACTCATCATTTCACATTGCTTATCTCTTACACATACCTAGTTTAGACTTTTTGTTAACGTTGATTGGATGACCTATTCAGTGTTAAATGAACCCGGAGAACCATGTACTACCTATTTATATTCGATAATTTTGATGTTTCATTATAATTCCTTGAAAAAGTTTGGACCAGATTGCCAGGCGAAACGTTGGATTTACTACAAATTCATTCGCTGAGATTTTACAAATATATTATTCCTATTTAATCCACTTAATAATTACTGAATATTTATAGATGGAAATTTTTAATTTTGTCATCTAATTACTAACATCCGGTTGAGTAGTATCTGATTGTATGCCAACGACATTCGTTTCAATGGACTCACCTAGCTGAAGGCGTTCGGTTATACATCCGCACTGATTTGATCACTGCTTTTCATAACTCTGAGAATAACTGCGGCACACAATGTTACTCACTATTAGGGCACATCATGATTGATATTCCAATCGGTTTTCTTTCTTTTCAAACGGTAATAAATTTTCTTACTCGCAATTTAATTCATTCATCAATGAAGAGTACAAATAGTCACGGACGGGAACAGGTATATCTATTCATGAACTGATTGCTTGTATAATGATCATTTTTTTATAGGCTAAGTAATAATGTATTGTCAATCAGCATGTAGATTTGAATATGTTCTTGTTAAACAATAGAATATTTTGTGAATTATCACGAACAAATAATAACCAATCACTGGAATAGATGTGAGAGACAGAGAGAGTAAATTCTCAACCGATTATTACATTTCTATGGATCTCATTCGATTCAGTTGATCATTGACCACTGCTTATCAGTGTGAACAGAATGTGACTGGTTATATGATGACTTTCCACGGCATCATACAATGAAGCATTCAAAATGAGGTTTGTGATTGTCAGTTGAAGTAGTATCATTTATAGAATATAGAACATTTCATCTGGAGACTAAACGGACGTCTTTTCTATGTGTTCTCCTATTGTGTTAATAAAGGTATCTATCAGTTTAATGACATTCATTTGAAAGTCATAATGAACAGAACATTCTACTTTCTTTAAATATTCTTATAAGCTTCCGCTTGAATGGAATAATGACGTAAAGCAGCCTAATATTTTGTAGACACACAGGTCATAGTATGACCAAATCTGAGTTATTCAACGTGTAGTCCATAAAGTAACTGTGATAGGAGAGCGAATTTAGGTTAAATCATGGACTAAGCTTGAATTGAGACTAGTCAGTCTATCAGTTGCTGTGGCCTATAACCCATTTGTTGAATGCACATAGATTTGCAAATCACTTTACTTTTTCATTGCTCTCTCCTAATCCATATCGTCAATTCCGACTTTGGCATTTAGATCTATCAGGATGGTGAGGTCCTTTCTTGAGCACTTAGCTAGGATTGATTGTAGTTTCTAACAGAAGTGACCTTTGCTGTAATTGGTGGATTCACAACATCGGGTAACATTCATTGTGATCCCCTCCTTTATTGTTTTCAATGATGCTTTGATAATTTCGGATCCATGAGATTTCCATCCTACAAGTGCATTTTGTACTTCTCTGGACAGCATTAGAGCAACTCTCTGAGAGTGTGAACCATTTTTCCTCTTCGTGATCGGAGTACAGCAACATGTTTTCCGTATCAATTCATTGCTCTTCAGCTTGCGTCCAACTACATTGAGTCTCTGGACAGCGATAATCTCTATTTGCAATGTGCTATAACGTAAAAGCACTTCAATATAATTAAAGTGACTAAAAATAGGTTCAGTGTCGACTTCAGACTGTTTGTGCCTCGTAAATCTGGAATTCCATGTGCAACGCTGAAATCCTATGTCACGTGAACTGTTCTCGCATGTAGCCATCGAATCATCATTCAAAACGTTAGGCTCTTGTGTGATGCTGATGAATAAAAAAACTTCTAGTCAACATCATTTTCAAGAGAAAGCTTTGAAAGAAGCTCTTGACCGTATTATACAAATATCAACAATAAAATCATGGTAGGAATCATAATCCGTCTTGATGACACCTCTATAACCATAGTTTGTCGCTCGCCATTTACCTAATACGTATTAATCAAGTAACGAAATACGTAAGTGTTTATCTAGGTATTGATAAAGTGTTTCGACAGATCACTCCATCAAAATGAACACTCAAACCGGACTCATAGTTAACTGCAATGATCACGAAATCACTTATGCGTAATGCCACGTACTTACGAGTTAAATTTGTAGAACTCATGTGATATTATGCACCTTGAATTATATGAAAGCGATAACGCGAATATTGAAAACAGTGTTTAATATTTTATAAAAAGGATAACATCACCTATCAATGTTAACAATCAAAAGCATGTACAAAGTATCATGAAATAACTGTCCAAATTAGTAAGAAGACAAATGAAATTCTGAAATATTCTAATGAAAAGCATTATTGAGACAACTTGTTCAGAGTTTTCAAAGCAATTTATGAGACTTTTTCATGGATCATTCATCACTTCTCTTTCTTCTAAGTAACCATCTCCAAATTATGCAACCGATGCACATAAGAAGTAGAGAGGCGACCAAAGGAATTACAACGTACAAGTACCAATATGACTTGTGTTGCTTACTTTCATCCGTTGTCTTGGTAGTCCGAAGAAAAACAAAGAATTATCAGTTTTTAACAAATATCAAATATTTACCAAGTGTTTATCTGTTTCTCCAGTAGTTTTCATGAGGCTTTCCTGAACCTCAGTGATCCCCGATGTTGTTTCACCGTGTTCCATAGTTGTTGAACTATTCAAATCGTTGACATCCGACTTCTTCTAAATGATATAATCAGAAGCATGGATCACTAAACATCAAATATCATTCTTTTAATTCATTACAAATTTACATTCATTACAAGTTATTCCCAGTAATGATGACACAAGAGATTCTCATACATAGTTGCTGAATTCGAATTCGTCAAATCATTCAGGATATCTATTAGCGATTTGACGATCAGTGTGCTCAGTAAACACGATCCTACACCTAGTTGACGACCCCTTTGTGTGATGAAATATATGTTCCGGATGTCACATCTAATCACAATCCGAATATAAAGCAAAAGACTTATAAGGTACAGCTTCATTGAAGCAATCTATTGAGGCTACATATTTTTCCACAGAGTCATAAATCATTGTTCCGGGATTCAACAATGGTAGTCTACATACTTTCACTAATTCTCCTAATGTGATACACAATTTCTACCTGTTTACTCTTCTTCACTTTACCTGGTTTCATAGGTATATTGTTATCATTTACATACATCTACGATTACATTTTGGACTTTCGAAATTACAGTTTATTCACTGAGCTTAAAACATAATTCGCTTTGAAACGATGATGGTGAGCGATGCTTTGATTCATTGTTTACTTTTTTCACGAAACGGAAGCATGTACTCATATGTCGTCAACCTTTACAAAGCTTTTATTTAGTCACTGAGGATGGCCAACATGCCGTTTGTTATTGATAGCAATAAAAGTATTTGTTCCAGTTAAAACATTTGCTCAGAATGTGAAATTTGAGGTTATTGCAAACGACATATGAAGTTTACCAATTACCGACCTCAACACGGCAGTCATTGACTTTCAAGCCATGAGTGTCCTGATTTTTAATTTCTATACATGTCTTCCATTTTTCACACCAAATACATGTCGTATTCGATGTCGTTGCATTTTGGCATGTTTCACTTGTATTGTATTGCGAACAAATTTCTATGAAAAGAATAAGGTGAATTTATTTGAAGTTAATGAATAGAAGAACAGAGAAATAAGAAACCTGTAAATATTACTCAATGACGTGATGGAGTTAAGTGACATATCCATTCGGTGGAAAATGGTCAACATGGTGCATCATGCAAAACTCAGTACACCTTCAATTTCTCTTCTATTTCAAGACTGCATTTTTGGATTGAATGAAATTACATTGAGTACAAAGAACAAGTGATGATTTTTTAACAAGTGGAAATCGATGACTTTTAATAACTGTTCGCATTCAGACATGTGCACACTACGTTGTCACTGAGTTCAGGAAAGCGTATTGCAATGGACTTTGATGGTTATACACTTTCTTTCCATGAAATCGTTTTTGTGAATGAGATAAGTGCCATAAACTCGGTTGTTCATAGAAACAAAATTTACATTGAACTATGTTGATTCAATTAAACAACAAAGGAAAATTGACATCGTTCTTTCAATCGTCAATGACAACTTCAATGCCTCAGAAAATTTCTACATCATATATATCAAAATAATAACGAACACTTCCTTGTCAATGCACAATCGCTTACGGACACCTAATATTTTTCGAAACCGAAAGCATTCCATCATTCATTTTATGACTTTATGTTCAAGTTAACTTCATCAAGGTGAAAACTTTATTGTTGTTGAAAACCGGTCGTTATTCATTCTTAATAATGAACAACGAATCAACGGGTAGTTATAAATAGTAAGTTAAACGTCATTCGAGACACATGCCTGGATATCATCCATTAAATGATACATGGGATTTTCAATTTTGAGCGAACAAAAATGATGTATTCAAGTACGAAAATAGTAAGTGCTGATTAAATCAAATTTCACGTACCTCCGATGGATTCAAACTCCACCAACGTACCACTTTCGATCCATTCTGCTGGAACAGGTATTGCATGATACATGACACGTCCTGCGAATAATTGAAAGGAAAAAAAAACTATAGTTTACATCGCTCTGATTTTTTAAAACGGCCCTTTAAAGTATAAATGAAATAGTTATGTTTCTGAGTTATTTAACGATGAAATCAGTTGGACGTCTGGGATAGATGCTTTCAACCCCTTACATATGATTTCACAATGCATATTACACGGAGGCAACATTCAAATCTTCAAATCAAAGAACAATGATGATTTGTATATCAATCTCAGACGCGTGTTTCATCTTATTTAGGACATATCAGGGACTGAAAACCATCACCATTCATTTCCATTTACATTCGGTTATCCACTTATCCAGTCAGTCCATATACTCAATGACTTGTGAAATTGTATGAAGCTTTAAATCATTTTTGAATTGTTATTGAATCTTCCAATTGATGTTGAGAAACCGTATTTGATTCCACTGCTATTCCTCATCCATCTTTACGCACAATGCTTGTGACTTCAAGCAACATCCGGATAATCCTAACAGAGTGCATATACATGAATAAGGGACTGATCAGTTGCAGTACAAATCACTCATGTGAGGACTGAACCAAAAAATGTAAAGTGACAATTATCTTCATTGTCTAAATGACTCAACAATGCACTTAAACCTGTCAATTCAGAACATCTGGCGGAACATTTGATGAACCTTCTCACATTCAGTCATAAACACTGTACCTCACCTAATCACGTACACTCAAAACTCCTCTTCAAACTCGCCTTCATCTCTCAATAACACATGTTTATTTCAGTGAAGCAAGACGATTGAACATTTTGTAGATGAAATATCATTTTCAAACTAGCACTGCTTTATTTCTGCTTCATACAAAACACACTTTCTTTTACATTGAGTGTTGAGATGATCAAAGACTGCAAGTTTGATTGTATTACTGTGAGTGTGTGAATACATGAGTGGATATATTTTGATTTTGATATAGTTATTCATATATCCATATCTGGGTGAGTCTACCGGTAATCATAACTGTAGGAAGTTCTTAAAATATTTGGACAGTGTGTTTACAGAAATAATTCCAATTTCATTCTGCACAATGAGCCACAACACTTAAATGACATTTCCACGAACTGACTTTACGCAAGAAGCAACTGAATAATAATCACAGTTAGAAAGGTCTCTCTGATAATATACATGGATTTTGTTCAATAACATGCTCATGACCTGGTACAAGTAGAGAGTATTATAAAACTAACTGGTGATTGATGATGTACGTCACTGTACATCAAAGAGTTAACGAGATTTGTCCTGCTTAAACATCTGGGCTACCTGTTCCCGTCATCTAGATATTTCAAAAAGTTATCTAAATTTGTTTGTTTTAATACATCATTATGCCTAGTAATCGCACAACCTATTCAGATGCATTTCTGAAAAGAGTAAGTGTTTTAGCTGTAACGGTTGCAGAAGGCAATATGCAGCGAGAAGTATGTACATTATCTAGATGTCGATTGACTGTGCTGCAAACTTCTAAGTGGCGATCACTAAATATTTATCGTCAGGAAGGACGAAGAAGTAAGAAACGGAAACTTGCTGAAGTACATTGTGCTGAGAATTCCATATTGTACCAAAAATATAATATTGAATAAAGCTAATAAAAATAATAGTTATAATTCGCTGAAATAGTTCTTACGTTTTTCACATCGTATTTTTCCAATGATTTTCGATTTCAACTGACTTTCCCCAATTTCCGTAGGAATCTGAAAAAAGATTGTTGAATGTCTGAGACAAGGTCTGCTACCACGCAATCATTTATATGAAATCGAATAATTACTGGAGAAATGTATCATCATTTAGATCATCTCATTAAAAGACAACTAATCGCACTCACACTAGGCATACTGATATTCTCAGTTTACTTTCCATGAATGTCCCATCCGATCTGTATAGATACTCTTGTCAACTTCCGTCAAGTGTTATGAACTATCTCTCCATCATAATATGTGGCGATAATTTGTGAGATGAATATCACCGTCTATTGAAATGAAATGAGATTGTGAATATTTGACAGGATGCTGCATTCAGGATATTTCACAGTGAACAATCTGAACAGTCGATCGTCACTACATGAAATAAAACTGAACATAATATGACTCTTACCGTATAGTACGCAAACATTCACAGCCAGTTACTATTTGGCACGAACAGGTTATTGTTTCTTCTGAAAGAACTTTACTTCTGATTATTCACTGTTCCTACCACTTGCTTGATTAGTGTCACTAGAGGATTGATAATAGTGTCAACTAGTCTGCTTGCCTATTACACAATGTTGATCTCTTTCTATCGTGTTCAGTGTAACTAGATTAATCTGACAATATTGATCAACATGAAATAGTAGAATGACGTGAATTACTTGAAACAATATCACATTTTTACTAAATTATGCAACTCACGTTATCATAATAGAAGGATACCATCCCATTTGGGTGTATTAAAGTCGTCATTGTGGCTGTAACCTCTACAGTAAGAAGAATAATGATACTCAGGATTTAGGATTTAAACGATGAGCAAGTTATTGTTTGATGTAACACTGTGGACAGATTTCAGTGGATAATAACTGTTATTTGAAATGCTTTCTTCAGATGGATTGATAATAAATACATTGAAGTGAACGTCATTGAAATGAGACGGACATGAATCCCTTCTAACAAATGTCAATTGCCTAGATTCTGAAGTTGTATTACTATTATCGAAACAATAAATCGTCTACTTTACCATCAGAGATCTGATAGTCAGGGATGTAATAACATTCGCGCAATATCCTAAATAATTCAATTTGAAACAATGGACACTCAGTACGCATGACATGATCTTAGGAGTGTTTGTCTACATATTGAACTTCAGAAATAAATTGGTGGTATATATATAAAGATTTCTATCGGTTAACTAATTCTGACTTCAGTGTCCATTTGTTGTAGATGAGAAACGAATAGTTTTAGATAACGATTTCTCAGTTTGCAACGTCAATATTTGGGAATGACTATGCAATGAAAGGATGTGTAGATGAATATAATGTGTGCAGCAATCGCTTTGTCACCAATGTAGAACACAATCCATTTATTTTGGAACACAGACTGTTTATCAAGTTCCACTTGAACCTGAAATGATAATAAATCTCTGCATTCATTTTCCAACAAGCAGAATGAGTTTGTGACTTCAATTACCCATAATGATTTATTTATTGCCTGTCAAATCCAGTCATTCACAGTTCATTTCAACTGTTCCCAATGTTTCAATGGATGTACTCAATTAGTGAGTGAATTTCACATTCAATTCTACTATCGTTTGCCAGAATAGAAGCACCTTCATTCTTTTGTTAGTATTTTGGAAGGTTGGTTTTTTTTTAAAAATGAACAGACAAAGTATCAGTAATCACAGGTAGTGAAGATGTAAGTGTAAAAGTTTCACGCGTGTGATCAAACGATCGATCAGTGTTCACTCACCTGAATCATTAACGTTGATCCAAAAATTCCTTTGGACTCCTAATAATTCCTCTGAAATAATGAAAATCAAAAGGGATGTTTAAATATTTGAATATTGATTATCTATCTCTTTCAATAAATATACTTTTTAACACGGACTGCCGACTTATACAAGTTGTCGTCTCCATTTACATATTTAAATGAACCGGAGTAGTTAAATGCTAAATCATCTCTCATGAGAAAAGTCCAAGCAATATTATCAATTCAACAATATGATAAACGTTTCAACACAATCAACTGAGAAGAATATTTCACTTCTTTAAAATCTCTTCTAGAAGCTTCTGACTGAATAATCGACGTTTAATAGGTATTCGACAATAGAACAACAAAGTGCTTTTTGGGATCCCGTTGTTCATCAATTCTTACGTTTGACCGAAATAAATGAATTTTCACATTTATGTTTTAAGTGTTCTGGTATGAGTAAATCATCTTGTACTAGCGGACTGTTCACGCACGTTCATTGGTCAGTTGTTTCACAAAGTGCATGGATTCGAAATGCATAATCGAATAAATAAGATCACGAAAATAGTCTTGAATAGTCGAATAATAACACACAGCAACTCCGAGACATTAAACATTCAAGAATCAAGTAAGTGCTATAAAAGGTCTAGAGGACTTCGAATATAACTTGATAATTCATAGGCTTCAATAATCCAAACCGCCTTCTCTCACAACATAGCTTACTATTGCACAAGTGATCACTTTTATTCACTCAATCTACCATGAAGTATCATGTAGATGAGATATCTTCTGTTTTGTAGTTTTCATAGACTGGAGGGTTGGTAATTTACACTTTCGCAATTATATCTCATGCTTTATCATTTCTATTCGATGAAAGTGTATATTTTCAGGTAGATCTCTGTTTAATTTACCGAATTTCACTTTACAGCATTCAACACCTGCTGCGATACACACACGTTCTATTGTAAAAACAACATAAACACAACAATCACTTTGTATTGGTTACCACTCCTGTAATCATCAAGATAAATACTGAAGCTTTTATACAAAATAAGTGTGAGAAGAGTGATCAAAACAAAGAGTAACTGAATAATATAAGAACTCACTCTCATCCAAAACTCTAGATTCATACTTCTCATAGTTTTCTAGGTAATTATTAATATTTCCAATTTGGGACTTTTCAAATACATATACATAACCTGTATTTATTGGATGAAAACATGTCACATCATTGATAAATTTGTAATGAATGAATCAACAATTTTAAATAATAAAACTGAACTGTATTTGGTTTGCTATAAAGAGTCAAACCATCACAATGAAAAAAAATATTGAAAGAAGTTTTGCATGTTACAAGGAGCACAAAACTGATTCACTGAAGAAAATAGAATCAACTTTGATTCATTAACTGAAATTTCACCAAGAAAACTCAATGACAATTTGATTTCAAAGAAAATTTATGACTTACGGTGTTTGTAAAAATCAATTTGTTGTACGTGTTTACCGTAATAACTAAACGAGAATCGAGGATAAACCCCCTAAAATGTTGCAAACATATGGAAAAATATCTTTATTATAAAGTGTATTCAACTCACGTATACGGCATCTACCTTATTATTAAAACGTTCACTCGGAACTGGTTGAGATTGATAACGTTGAATCCTCATTGAATAATGATAATGAAGAGACTGGAATATGTGTATTAGAATGTATCTGATTACTTACATATCTATATGTATCGTTTTCAATAATGACAATCTCATGGTGACGCAAATCAGGGTTGTTGCAGATGTCGTTGCAGTTGAAACGTTTATATGGCCAAACGAAGATAAGATAAATTAGTATCCATAGACTAGGCGAAAAGTTATATCTAAAATGATCCAGATGAACAAATCAACGGTATCTCATTGAATTCAATTTCAATTTCAGTTCGCATGTTCATTCAACACTTACCTCATCTTATCGTGTCAAGTTATAAATCAAATTTTTATAGAATTTGTCGGGTTTATATAGACTTTTGAAATGTAAGGTTGTTCTCTTCTGATTCGATGATTCAAATTAACCATTAGAATGATCGAATTTAATAAAATCAGATGTTCATTATAAACCAATCATGGAGGTATATGACATTATCGTAAACCAATATTCTTCTGGCTGTTGAGATTATGAGCTGAAATTTATTCACTGTTGGTTGAAATTCCTGACCCCTGTGGATAAAACTTCTCTTCGATGTGATAGACGATATTCTGAAATAGGTGATTGGTTAAATTATAGTTCAAAATGTGTGCTCATATGTCTACGAACAAACAGTTTGTTGTCTGTAATCATGTATTGATTATTCGTCAACGATGAGTTGTTTTGATTTGATCGGGTAAAATCAAAGTAGCACAAATTGTTTTCATTGGATGGTAACAAATACTCTTTTACACATGGATTTTGTTACAATAAGCACATTTTGTTAAACGATTTCACCGTCGTTTTTTTTTATAAAATTGTAACTTCTGAACAATGTCACATCCATTCTATTTGTATACCACATTAGAACACTGACTGTCAATAGATGTCTAGATCAAAAAGGATAATGATTTTCCTATTGAGTACATTGAAATAGAATCAATTGTGCTCAGTTTCATAGATTGAGTTCTCAAATCATTGTAATCAGAGGAATATAATTCATTCCACCGAAAGTGAACTGTTGAATATGGAGAGAACGATTTCTTATACCAGACACATTCAAAACTATAACATTGATCATTGTATCTGAAAACTAAAATGTTTGTCAATACTCAAATAGAAGACTGATTTTCATCTGCGTATTTCAATGATCTATTCCCTCACATCAGTTGAACTTGTATTTTATATCATCTGTGTTCAAATATAGAAGAAAATCACAGTGATAAGATAATGTCAAGTGTATACTTAACTTACACTAAACATTGAATACTGACGAATGAATAAAATTCTACACATTCATAACTGAATAATAATTTTGGTGAAATAAGTCAGGAATGTTTGTTTTTGCGTGTTATTTAAAAATAGTTTTCCTCCTGACACAGTAGAGGTGTATTGGTTTACTTTAGACAGATATGAACACTAATCAAAATGTTGATACCTTAACAATCACTGTTTGTTGTCGAAAAATGAGACTGTTTGAGTAATTTCGTGTATTCATCAACATCAAAATTGTTTTCGGTGGTGCATTATCAATTCAATGCTGTTGATCAATATCTAATAACGAAAGGAAAAGTTATCTGTGCATGTGATAGTGGAGATCAGTTAACCTGCTTAAGAACATTATGATTCAGATGATGAAGTATTCAGTGGAGTGTTTCCCTATACCGTCATGTCTGTTTCGCATATTGTTATTAGTAAATGTGTTGTAAGTATGAAGTATATTTCACAACATAAAGAGACTGCATGCTTTTAAGGTTATGCGACATCAGATCTTACATTTTGCCAGGTCTTGTATATAACCTCTTATTCTTCAATCTTCCTCATAATCCTTTGATAAGCTTTAAAAAGAAGGCGTTTGCTGTATTGTGAGAAATACAGAAAGCAGTTGACAAGTTGTGTGGTGAACCTTTTGAAGTCATCAGTAAAATGACAATGAATAGACTTCTAATGTCTAGCTCAAACCTGAAATGTGTTTTCCTAAATATAAACATCAATTTCGTTCACTATTTTTCCTCGTATATCTTCCGGTAGAAGCTGTAGAAATGTATTTATAGATGATGCTATAGTGGTCTGTGGTGAAACAGAGTAGTTTTACAAAATTATCAAAAGATAATGTAACTCATAGAAGAGAGTCTCAATGGAAAAGTAAGAAACAGACTAGAAGTGATTTTGCGGATTCGGTTGCTCCAGGTAGGGAAAGTAATTCGATCTATTCTCCATCCTCAAAAGCCAGACGAATATGCACTGATGACACAATTGGTGATGATGAACGTAATATAATTAAACAAACTCTACGGGAAACAAGCTACAGAACCATCTCAATTAATGACTTATATCTGAAATCAGGATATCAAGTTGAATGAAACCTCATACATAGTAGGAATAATTGACGACAGAATATTGAATTCAAAGGAAACATGGCATCGTGGATTTCAGAGAACGGACTACTCATATCCTTAAAAAGCATTATATTCTGCCGTATTCCGAGTTGTTTTCTGTAGCAGAAATGTAATCATGACAGTCTCAATGATCAACTTACGCTTGGTGAGATGCATTAATTCATTCGCCAGAATATGCACTGAAGGCAAAACAGATGATAAGCTATATACAACGCATAAAACGTTTTCCGAGAATGACACTAAAGCTATGTTAATTGACAGTGCGAAACAGAGAGACAGTGGAGTACGATTTCAGTTTCGTAATAGCTACGAACGATTGTTCGTTCCGTTGCTTCTTTGTATTCCGTCATCTCTATTTCGATTAAATGGACAATCACATTAACATCTCTTTATCATTAGACAACACAAAGTCTTTGACAGCTCATAAGTGATATCAGTGTGATATCATATCAATAATGGTTATCAATGATTGTTCGTTCTGTTGCTTGTTTGTATTTCGTCTTCTCTATTTCGATTGAATGGACAATCATCTTTTACATCTAAAAATCATTAGACATCACGAAGAGAGTGACAGTATATTGAAAGTATATTTGAAGTGATTGAGAAACAATCTCTGTTCAACAGAAACATATTATGCTCGATGAACAATATATGTTTTTCAGAAAAGAGAGCCCGCCTATTTCGTCCTCACGAAACTGTTCACACTGAGTACAGTCACTTGACGATTCAGTCACCAGTATGTGTTTCAATATCACGTATAATTACCACAAATACTATTTGGCTTCTTTCAATCTAATATACGTTGCCACGTAAGAAAACTATTTTTCTAAAAGTAAAAATAATGATAAGAATAGTTTCTATTATGTGATAGTGTGATCTGTCTGTTAACCTTGACCGTTGTTTTTCTTGTTGTTCAAATGTCATTCATTTCAATTCCGCGTTGTTTATAACCAGATTTCATCTATGATATGACATTTTCTTTTGTATAATGAAAATGATATAAGCTGTCATTATAATGAGGAATGCCGCTCTCTACTAACACGTTCATATGACTGATCATCTTTGAAACATACAAAACAAAAATGAATGACATTTTCATTTTACATATGACTAATACTTTTCCTAAGCCAAAATGTGCTGATAGTTTGTTCATCAATTATTAGAAGGTCTTGATTCAGTTATGAGTAAACACTAAAATCATCTATTATCTTATTTCAAATGAGTCTAGTAATACAAGTCGTATAGAATTATCTTGATTTCAAGTCTTCAATTTAAATCTGTGAATATAATTGAGTATACGGCTTGCTTGAGGCTGCATTCCACCTTCATTATAATATTTATAAGCAGCACATGTTGCTTTCGAGATATTGTCAACTAGTGCAAGCTAGATAATTTATGAAAGTATAAAAACCAACATACAACCGATTTCGATTATAGTTAACTTTGTTTGTGCACCCACTATGGAAGAGGGTGCAATTCAGTAAGTCCGTTCTGTATTATGAATTGTACAATTTGTTCTTTTTATTGCTTTTGTCTGTCCCTTTTCTTTTTGACATTTGCACTATGTGTGTGTATTGTTTCTACTGCTATATACATGCCTTCCGAAAATACTGTGTCACGTTTACAACAAACCTCGACCGTGAAGGCTCTTATTCTTCTTGTTCACTCGTTTTATAGTCACCATCCCACAGCTTTGGTTTATTGAACTAAAAAATTATTTTCTGGTTAACCTCATTAACGTGAAATATAGGTGAGTCCGGTCATGCATTTATTCATCCGCCGAAAACTCAACCAAACTAAATGAAGCCTTCAAAACTCGTCAGTGTCCCTTTTCATTATATCCTAGTGAGGATTAAATTACAATCAAATTCTGTGAAATATTGATGGATGAATATTATTTACATTCTTATTGCATAATGTTTCAACAACTAGACTGTAGACGTTCGTGTCCTTCTTGTTGGAAGCTTCATTTTGCCTTACAATTATCATGAGATTTACGATTCCTAAGTTATTTACACCTTCCTAATTGCAGTAGTCCACAATCATGACAACTTTACGGCTTGATCATGTACAAATGTGATTTACTTTTGTACGTTGTGATGTGGTCTGTTTGGCTTGCATATAAATCAGATATGCTTGAAGTGAATGGTTTGCATATCGGAAGCTGTTGTGTTGTTCACAACCTACTCCAGTCTTTCTCACAGATGAACGTTTAAATTCAGATATCCGAACAGTCAATTGCTTACTGATCCTCAAACAGAAATCAATTCTATGTTATTCTGATTCGGTCGAATCGCTATTTTCCTCACAAGAACTTATTCAATTCCGTTTTTCTGACTACAATGATAGAATCCATTCACAACTAGGTACTAGATAAACATAGATTTGGCTGATGCCCAGTAATCTATTATTGGACTCACATAATCAATCCATTGCCTAAGAATTCTACTGAACATAGTTACCACAAATTTTAATATAATCCATCTTTCTAATAAATTCTCATTAGACCGGTATAGAATTTCGTATGCATCCCTGATGGAAATTAGAAAGAAATTATTTCAAGTACTAAAAACAAACGTCAAACATCAGGTGGAATAGAAGAATAAACTGCGAAGTAAGTTACGTCATACGGAATATTGATCGGTAGAATAAATGAAGAATAAATGTAAAGCAATTCACTATTGGAAGTGTTTACATAAGTTTTGGAAATATGAACATGACCTCCACAATGAATGTGAGTTAGCTGATGATCATCGAGATTTCGAACATGATGATGATGATGACGACATTGATGATTTTCATTAGGACAAATATGATGATAGCGACGACAATGAAATTGATGAATACGTTGATGATGTTTATGATGACTTTGAGAAGGAAATTCACAATGAATGTGAGTAAGCTGATGATGATAATGATTTTGAAGATGAAGATGATGAAGCAAATTGAATTAACTACAATCATGGCACACCTTCTATTCAATAGGATTTGGGATAAATGAAAAGTGCCAGCAGACTGGAAAGAAGAATACCTCAACAAGATATCATAAAATGGAGATCTGAGCAAATAAGCGAATTACAGGCTCGTGACATAGTTTTCATTACGAGGAGACGTTTTTATTAGAATGTTGCTGGACAGGATGAAAGATACAATAGACTCTCGACTTCAAGAACAACAGGCTAGATTCCATAAGGATCAGTCGCGCACAGACCGTAAGTATCTTCCCAAAACACATTTGGTGGAATAATTTGAGCATTGATAGTTAACCGAATATGGCTCTTTACTTATTCCCCAATTTTCTCTATATTCATATCCATCCTTTCCTGTGCTCATATTGTACATTCAACTCTGTCACTTCACATTCAAATGTCAACACAGATACACTGATAAATTTTTCTTATTTCACAAGAATTCCACACGACGGTTTCTTCAATATTATTGACATTGCAATCATTATTATTGACATTAGTAACATTAGAATAAGATTAATAGAACAATACCAATTATTGTTATTATTAATATTTATTTTGTGTTCAATTATAATCCATCAGACTTAATTGAATGCTTTGAGCATACATTTCATGAAAATCATTCGCTTGATTATCACTTTAGTTACAACTTGGCACCAGACACCGAATCACCCCAAACTCTCATCAATATCCTTCTCAATTTACAAATTGAAAACGGTGTCCACTTTAATACTGTTAATGCCTTCCTAGTACTGAACACTGAATTTCGATCAGTTCATTTTGCTTGAAAGTACGGTAATGTAAAACAGTTTGAAACTGATGAATGACAATGTCTGTATAGTGAATTAATTGAAGAGCTAAACGAAACTAGGCTTATGTAGTGTCAAGTGGATGTGAGGTACTGTACTTTATACTAAGATGTTCGTTATACGTTCCTTCGTTAGCTGATTTCATTCATCTTCATAGGTTGTTCCAACTGTTTGAATGAATTGTTCGAAACAATGCTGAGAGATCCAGACAATGAGACGTCAACTATTTATTTATCATATAACTAACACAATTGAATTCACACTCTGCCCCTTCTTATCACAAAAGTGGCATTTAACTGACAAACCAGCACAAACAATAACACAGAGTTCATACTCGCACAGAATATTGATGTGTGATATCAGTTCAATAATGGTTATCAATGATTGTTCGTTCTGTTGCTTGTTTGTATTTCGTCTTCTCTATTTCGATTGAATGGACAATCATCTTTTACATCTAAAAATCATTAGACATCACGAAGAGAGTGACAGTATATTGAAAGTATATTTGAAGTGATTGAGAAACAATCTCTGTTCAACAGAAACATATTATGCTCGATGAACAATATATGTTTTTCAGAAAAGAGAGCCCGCCTATTTCGTCCTCACGAAACTGTTCACACTGAGTACAGTCACTTGACGATTCAGTCACCAGTATGTGTTTCAATATCACGTATAATTACCACAAATACTATTTGGCTTCTTTCAATCTAATATACGTTGCCACGTAAGAAAACTATTTTTCTAAAAGTAAAAATAATGATAAGAATAGTTTCTATTATGTGATAGTGTGATCTGTCTGTTAACCTTGACCGTTGTTTTTCTTGTTGTTCAAATGTCATTCATTTCAATTCCGCGTTGTTTATAACCAGATTTCATCTATGATATGACATTTTCTTTTGTATAATGAAAATGATATAAGCTGTCATTATAATGAGGAATACCGCTCTATTCTAACACGTTCATATGACTGTTAATCATTGACACATACAAAAGGAAAAAATGAATGAAATTTTCATTTCACATATGGTGACTACTTTTCTTAATACAAAATTAAGTGAAAACAGATAGTTTGTTCATCACTTTGTAGGAGGTCTTTATTCAGCTGTGAAATTCATCTACAATGTTGATTCAATTTAGTCCAGTAATACTGGTCGAATAGAATTTCTTGATTTCAAGTACTCAGTTTATCAATCTATGAAACTATCTTTAACAATCACTATACTATCAGACTCGACTAAATAATACGCCCCATAATGATTGACTATGAGACTGTGATCATTCATCTTGACGACAATGTCCACATCCCATTCTATGTCACGTTCTATATCAATCACTGTGATAGATGAACATGACGTTACTCAATATTCTGAACACATACATTTGACTGTTATTCAAATAAATAATAATAATTACACAATTCACACCAGTTTACAGACACGATCAATTTGATCTATATAGCAACATTAGATGTAGAGAACAAACATGAGACACAGGAGATTGTTTTCAGTTTACCAGTTCAGTAATTGTTTATGTAGTTTATTTATGTGACATGTATCACGGTAATCCAATACAGGGAACTTGTTATTTTTTACTTAAGTGGATAGACTGATGATTTATGAACGGTGTTGTTTAAGTTTATTCCCAAGGCCACGACGAATGATTGATAATTATCTACAACTAGAGAAAATCAAACTAAAACAGAGAGCACGAAACAACAAAACAATGATTACCAAAATATGTCTGTCAGGTTTACCACTGTTCATGTTAGATATTATTCAAATAAGTTAAGATTGCTAGGGCCAGGGTTAGTGTAAATTGACAGCAAGTAAGTGGTTAAACATTTAAAGTTCTTATAATCACACTTGTGGAGTAAGATACACTTGCAGGCACTAGAATATTTAATGCGTTTTCAGAGATGCAGTATGCATCACTGGAGCGAACAAATAATGAGAGAGACTTTATCTTATGGATAGCATATGAGAAAATATCCTACAGTCTAGAAAATTTACAGGCAAAGTACGTCAACTCCCACTATTATCTACTTCAAAAGGAGTTGCAGAGCATTGTGTATAGGTTATAAACGAATTCTTATTATTTGGAGAAATAGGGCATTTCCAGGCTCATTTATTTGTCAGTCGGACCATTTTACTTTAACATTTAATTTAAACATTATTAATAAATAATGAACTGAGATTCAACGACATTTATTCACACATTACAAAAATACAGCCTAATTGTAACGCAAAGTTCAAACGTACCGCTTGGATATCAGATCTGAGCTACCCGATAATGAAGTAAAACACCAGCTTCACATCACTCTCTGATTTCAAACACCTACGACGTTTATAATGAAGCGGTTGTCGAAATGATGGAATAACGATGAAAATACTTCACGGAATTGATGATCGCAACGTGAGAACACGAATCACTTTTTGACAATATAATCCAATCTCAAGAAAAGGCAACGCAATTCGTCTCTATCCGAATCATCATCCAAAATAGAATCTTAGTTGTGGATTTATTACACCATTATTTTACCTAAACGTACATTATTACATTATCATTATGAAATGTGATGACCATATTCATAATACATAACTTTATTTAACAAAATATTGTTATAAATGTGCAATTTAATAAGTCTGTTTTATATCATAAGTTGTCTATTGTGTTATTATCATTCCTTTTACTTGACCGTGTACTTTTTGACATTTGCATTATATGTTCATTTTGCTATAAACATGCCTTCCGATAATAATGTGTATATAAAATGTGATAAAAGTATAGTGTACATATTGGGAGCCGGCCAAGAAGGCTATCAGGTCTAAGTGTGCAATCAGGTGTCTATTAACAATTCAGATTACTTTTTATGCTTGACGTATGTGGAAAATGCTCTAGATCGTCTACTGCTATACATGCTTGCAATAGTTTGCAAGGTTCAAATATATTGACGTTAGGTGTGTGGTCAGTTATAAAATTGTAATGACCAGTTTCCCCATTATTCGTTGCACGGTCACTGTAACCAGTTGTCTCACTAACAGCGTGTCGGACTGTGCTATCCCATTCTCAATAAGTACAATTACTTTGAGTTGAATCGAAGTCAGCAATATTAAAAGAATAGGCACCACCTACATCGTCGTTATTTTCTTTTGAGTTTTGAAGTTGAAGAGATTGAGGTGAGTTTTTTGGTGGTTGCATAGTCGTAAACTTAGATGTTTTCGGAAAACCGGACTTCATTTTTCGACATTCGGGTTTATGATGCGTTCGGGAGTTTAATCTTTTTAGTCTGTAGCTAACTCTTCCCGCTTTTCGCTGGCATGGTGTTCTATCTGAGCAAATCTTAATATCCTTGAAAATCTGTTTTGGTGTCGATTAATTGAAAGAAGATGGAACTCACTAGCGTCTTGAAATGATCTGAAGATCGATGAGTGCATATCACGATCGAGGAAGTTATTTATGTCGATCTATTGCTCTGGAGTCTATGAGGTTGGGGTTGATGTGATACTTCAGCGGATCGAGAATATTTATGTCAACTTGCAATTTTTTTCATTATTCGTATGGTTGCAGTTGTGATTATCATCGTTATTTAAAAACAGAGTCTTTAACACATCTGAAATCGAGACAACTCGCATAGGCCTGTCCCATTCCGCACGAACGGTGGAGCTCGTCTCGTCGAATCTGTCGGTAACAGTGTTGGATTGTGTCGTTTTTGTAAGTTTGGCTAAACGTCTAGAAGGAGGGGGTTCTATGTTCTTTAGTGGCATAATAAGAAAGTTGCGTATAGCAGATGGAATGAACAAAATTCTGGAAATATAAGTGAGTGAAGAAAATCAACGTCGAGGGCTGGATTCCAGAAATTAATACCTAAGCCTAACACAAAAGTGGATGTATCGTGAAGATCGGTGAAAGTGTCAAAAAAGAGAGATGAGAATATCAGTAAGATATTGGTAAAGATGTAGTATGTATGTCAGTAAATGTTTGAGAACGAAGTAGAACATAAAGGAGTACGTTGTGTAAATTTTAACATAAGTATTGCACGGAAAGATAGCCTTGTATGATAAATGAATTTACAAATGTCTATTAATAATGTAAAACAATTATAGTGGGTACAGTTTGTGCTACATATATAAACTGAGAGCCTGTCTTAGTAAAATTACGAGGTTACAGAATTAAGTAGTTTGGAAGATAATTACCGCAACAGATTATTGTGCAACAACCTTTTGGACAAACAGACTGTCAAAATTCGATGATTGATTCAGCAAAATGGGGAGGTTATTCCGGATATTAAACAAGATATAGTATATATCGCGATTCTTGTAGCGAAACACGTCACTGACAATATTCCATATTTACTCTATTGCTGGACAATCAAAACACATGAATATTACTGTCGAGTTAGATACCAGTTTTGTAAGATTATTGGAGTAGTTAATCTTTATTCTTCAAAATTTTGTGCGATGTATTTGAATCACACTGAGAGTATTAGTTGCTTCATAAGTGGTTGTATGTCTCACTTACTTGTACCAACTCGTTTCACGAATATTCTTGATGTACCGTAGTGTACGTCAACATTCTGCTTTTAGCTGCTTATCATTCCCTATTTATACGCATTTATGAACAGATCAGCACAGATAACTACAGTATTCTATCACAGTGAATGTAATGTCAATGAACAGCTGAAGACAATTCTGAGACATTAAATCGGAATACATTTCGAAAATTCACATTCCAAATCTGACTGTATATTGAGCTATTAACGCAAAATCATCTTCGCAATCCTTGTAGCGAAATTTCACAATCACATATGATAAGGAGCCACTGTGCAACTCTTTGTGATGCTGCTGACGATGGAGAATAACGTAATTGGCAGGCTATCAACGGATTCTTCCACAAATGCTTCATAATGGAGACATTCATTTCGATACTGTTGCAAAATTAGGAGGAAATTACATTATCAAACAAACCGGAAATATTATTGATAGTTCCTTAGCTTGATGAAGTGAGGATACAGACATATCTTCAAGATAACGATAACTGAACTCATTTGATACTAGATGAGTAATAATTACAGTGTTTATGCATATCTGATGCAAGGCCATATATGAGTACACATGAAAACTATTTGTTTAAACTTAAGTCTCTCTATACTTAGTAGTAACCATTTTTAAAGTGAAAATTTAATTCAACCTTCCTCCGTATGAGTGGGTGACTGTCGGTCATACGAACGCATCATTAGCAAACAACATTCCTCATTATGTTGAACATTTATATCAGGCTAAATATACAAATGAAAAAACCATCATATATATTTAGTTAGATTACAAGGTGGTGATAAACAACAAGAAAGTTCAATCAATGACATTTGCAAAAACAATATCTGAGGTCAACAAACTGATGTTTTTTCTTTCTTATAATCACACGATCAGGTAGTGTATACTATTATTATCCTCATCATTATTATTACCTTGATAAAAGTATTTCATATGAAAATAACGCACATTAGATAGGAAGAACACAAATAGGAAATGTGATATGTAATATTGAAATAGATATTCCTGTCTGATTCGTCATTTAACAGTCCTCAGTGTAAAAAGTTTTGAGTGTGCAAATGTAGTGCATGTTGTGATTAGCTGAAACAAATATGGTAGATCAAGAATAATATCTTTTTGTTGGAAAATATTACCTTACTGATCACTTCAGCCATTCTCCTTTGTTGTCTTATACATTATGGTCTCGAGTACAGTGTAATTGTAAAAGATTAGCGTTCAGTTGACTCTAATGAAGATGACGAAGTGCCAACAAATAAAATAACAAACAACTAGTAGACTGTTATCTCGCATCACATTCTCTCTCCAACAATCACCAATGAGCATAATACCTATTGAAGCTGTGTGTTCCGAGATCGAATCCGTCAAATAGCATCAGTTCCCTCAAGAATACAGGTACACCTTGCTGATTAGTGACAAGTAGCAGGAGAATCGGGTTCAGAGTTTCCTGTTGATCACCTCCAAACATCATCTTATCTGTTTACTCACTTGAAGATTTGAGGGAAACGACTACTTAGTATACTGAAAAAACACTTTGATAATAAAATTTCCTTAATATTTATTTCAAATTCAATTGTTCTGTAAACTCTAGGTTGATTGCATAATTGTGAATGTTCGAATGATGGTGGATAGTGTGTATTGGGTGTATTGAAGCATCTGAATCGGGTGAGATTGTATGAGTTCAGTTCGTTGAGCGTGATAAGAATTTTAGAAATGATAATGAATGTCACTCTCTATCATTACATTCATATGACTGATAATCAGTGATGTTAACCGACACTACAAGACCATAGATAATATTCAACATAAGCAAAGAGGCTAACTATGTTTCTACTAATATCGTCAATTGAAATCATACATTCCTTGTAAAAACAGCTTTTTCATTAGCATTAATTGAAATTTTAGTAAAGGCGAATACTAGTGAGGACAAACGTATGTACTTGAATAGAAAGTTACAGAATCTCCCAGAACAATCTGAGAACCATACAGTAAAATCCTTTTTCGCAAAATGTCAACCAATTGTCTCAGACTTGGTTGTTTATTCGTCTCAACACCAATCATTCCCTGTTCTAGTTGTCATTCTCTTTCCTTTGAGATTCTCAACTCTCTGTCATCAGGCATTTGACTTTGTTTCATGAGATATACTGCTTATATCTGTTGACGTCAGTGAACACTTTTCTCCGATGATGTTTGGTAATTTATACGTTACATTATGGACTGAGCTTGATTAAGGAATAGTCAGTTGATCAGTTGCTATTATGCCTTATTTGTTATAAGGATTATGGATAAGAATGATTTGTGATGTTCCTCACAAAATTGATTTATCATAATAAAACAATTAATAATTAATGAATATATATGGATGGAGATTTTTATTCTCCCATTTGATTACTAACATCCAGTTAAGTAGTATCTGATTGTTAAATGTGATTTCATAATCTTCAATGAACAATAGTATCTAATACTTTTCATTCTTTATCAAACAACAAGGGCATCATTTCAATGTGTGTATCTTTAAATAAGAAAGATCTAGTTTTATGTGTAAAGCTAATACATGAAACGCTAAAAACCTGAAACGTGTAAAGATCTCAAAATAACTTATTTATATCTGTTACTCCTCATGAAGGGGCATAGGTCAACCAACAGCACTCCTACTGCATCCTACTCTTATGACCAACACTTTCCAGTTGTTTCCAGTTGTGATATTAAAAGGAATAATTACTGGAGAAATGTATCATCATTTAGATCATCTCATTCAAAGACAACTAATCACACTAACACTAGGCATACCTGTATTCAACGTTATCTTTCCATGAATTTTCCATCCAATCTGTATAGATATTCTTGTCAACTTGGGTTCAGAATTACGAAATATCTCTCCATCATTTTATGAAACGACATAGTGTGAGATGACTACCGTCGTCCGTTGAAATGAAATGTAAATGTGTAGAGTGGAGAGGATGCTGCTCTCAGGATGTTCCAAATTGAACTTTATGAACAGTTGATTTTCATTACATGAAATTAAGCTTAACAGAATATGACTCTTTACGTTCAGTACTCAAACATTCAAAGTACGCTACTATTTGGCACGAACACATCATTGATTTTGGGATGGGACTTCACTTCTGATTATTCACTGTCTTTAACACATGCTTGGATATTTATTCTTTAGTGGATTTATAATAGTGTCAACTAGTCTGTTTCCACAAAATTAAATGCAGATACTTTTCTATCATGTTCAAAGTAACGAGATACACTTGACAGTATTGGTTAATATGAAATAGTGGAATGATCTGAAGTAATTGTAACAAAATAAATTTCCATTAAATTTTTCACATTACGTTATCATAATAGAAAGCTGTCTTCTCATTTGGGTGTAATAAGATAGTTATCTTGGCTGTGGCCTCTACAATAAGAACACCATTGGTACTTAGACTTTAAGATGTAAACGATGAACAAGTTGTTCTTAGATGTAACACTGAAAATATTTCTTTGTATATTAACTGTGTAATCTGAAATGCTTTCATCAGATAGAATGAAAATAAATACATTGAAGTGAACGTCATTGAAATGAGACTGCCATGAATCCTTTCTAACAAATGTCAAATGCCTAGATTCGGAAGTTGTATGACCATTGTGTTATTGTGTAAACAATGAATCGTCTACTTCACCATCATAGATCTGATAGTAGGAGAAGTATTTGCATTTGCTCAATATCTTAAATAATTATATTTGAAAAAATGGAGACTCAGTAAGCATGACATGAGCTGTGAATTGTTTGTCTACACATTACACTTGAGAAACAAATTGATCGTCATCACATTATTACATCTACCGCTTGCGTGATTCCGACCACAGTATTTATTCTTTGTACATTAAAAAAAGACAAGGTTTTATTAAAATAACAATTTCATAGTCTTAGTAGTTACTGTTTAGAAATGACTATGCGATAATTGGATGCGTGGATAAATGTATTGTTTGCAGCTTCAAATTTCTGAGGATTGTATGACACAGTCCATCTATTTTGAAACATGGACTGTTCATCAAGTTCCATTAAAACCTGAAATGATAATAAATTTCTGCATTTATTTTACAACAAGCGGAATAAGTTTATGACTTCATTTATCCATGATGATGTATTTATACCTGTCAAATCCAGTCTTTTCCAGTTCATTTCAACTGTTCCCCAAGTCCTAATGCATGAACTCAATTTGTGAGTGGATTTCAAATTCAATTCTACTCTCATTTAACAGAATAGTAGCACCTTAATTATTTTGTTTGGTTTTTGGAAGGCTGGATTTGTTCAATTTGAACAGGCAAAGTTTGAGCAATCCCAATTGGTGAAATTGCATTTGTAAAGGTTTCACGCGTGTGATCAAACGATCGTTCAATGTTGACTCACTTGAACCATTACCATTCATTTGAAAAACGTGTCTGACCGCTAACAATTCCTCTGGAATAATGAATATAAAAAAAGATGTTCATATTTCTGAATAATGATTATCTATGCCATTCAATCAATCACGTTTTCATGAACCAGTGTAGTTAAATATTCAGTCATCTCTCATGTGAAATTTTCAAAGAATATTATCAATTCAACATTATGGTGAACGTTTCAAAACAGTCAACTGAGAAGAATATTTCACTTCCTCAAAATGTGTTCCAGAAGCTTCTGACTGAGTAATCAACGTTTCATATCTATTAGACGATACAACAACAAAATCTTTTACTGAGATTATGTAGTTCATCAACTCCGATATGTGATCGAAATACATATATGTCATCTTGATGTTCCAATTGCTCTGGTATAAATGAATCGTCTAGTACCAAAAAACCAATCATGGTTGTTTATTGATAGAAAAATGCATGTATCCGAAATGCATAATCATACAAATATGATCGCAAAAATAGTCCTGATTAGTTTATTACTAACAGACACAAACTCAAAGATAATAAACATTCATGAATCAAGTAAGTAAGAAAGAAAAAGTTTAAAGGACATTGAATATAACTTGATAGTTCATAGGGTTCAATTATCCAAGCCGATTCGTCCCACAATATCGCTCACTATTGCACAAGTCACCATGAAGTATCTTGTAGATGAGATTTCTTCTGTTTTGTTGTTTTCATAAAGTGAAGGTTTGATAATTTGCAGCCAGGCAATTGAAGCACTTGATTTATCAAGTCTGTTCAATCAATGTGTACGTTTTTAGATCAATCATTTTTTTAACGTTTACATTTTACAATTTTTAACATGTGCTGCGACACACATACACGTTCTGTTACAAATATCACGCTAGCGAAACAATCACTATGAATTCGTTGATTCCCGTGTAGTAATCAAGTAAAACACTGAAGCATTTATACAAAATAAGTGTGAACAGTAATAGAACTCACTCTGATTCAAATTCTCAGATTCAGTTTTCACATATTCACCTATAGAATTTATGATATCACCAAAGTACATGCTACCGAATACACATATCAAACCTGTATTCATTTGATGAAAACATACAAGATCATTGATACTTTCGCACTGAATAAACAAACCATTTTGAAATAAACTGATGAATTAAATCAATAGCATGAATTGTGTTTGATTTGCTGTAATTAGTCAAGCCATTGACAAGTTGAACAAGAAAAGATATTCACGTAAGTTTTACATTTCACAAGGAGCACAAAATCGATTCACTGAACAGATTGAATCAACATTGATTCACGAACAGAAATGTGATCAGGAAAACTCCGTATTAATTTCAGTCAAAAGAACATGATTGACCTATCATTCATACGAATATCAATTTGATCGACGTCATTATCGTAATATTTAAACAAGAACAAAGGTTAACCAATCTAAAATGATGCGAACATATGGACATTTACTTTTTGTTTATAAAATTTATTCAACTCACGTATTGACCATCAAATTTGTGAAAAGTGTCACTGGTGACTAGATGAGACTGATTATAACGAATCGTCAGTGAATAATGGTAATGAAAAAACTATGTAAAAGTATAAAATTTAACTGGTTACTCACATATCGATATGAGTTGATTTCAAAAAGTACATTCTCATAACGCTGCAAATAAGGGTTTCTGCAAATGTCATTGCAGTTGAAAAATTTATAAGGGCAATTGACGATCAAATATATTGGTATCGATAGACTAGGTGAAAAGTTAAACTTAAAATGATCCACATAAACAAATCAACGGTATCTCATTGAGTCAAATGTGAACTTGAGTTCATATTTTCATTCAACACTCACCTCTTCTTCTCGTGTAATGTTATTAATCAAATTTTAATAGTATTTGTTAGGTTTATATAGACATTTGAAGCAATCATGAAGGTAAAAGACTTCACCGTTATCCAATATTCAAAACATGAGCTGAAAATTATCCACCGTTGGTTGAAATTACTGACCCTTTTTGATGAACGTTTTCCAGGATGTGATTGACAATATTTTAAAATAAGTGGTTGGTTAAATTGTAGTTCAAAATGTGTGATAATATGTGTACGAGCGAACAGTTTATTTTCTGTTATAATCTATTGATTGACCATAAACAGTGTGTTGTGACGACTTGATAGATTAGAATCACAGCGGCAAAAATTCTTTTGATTGGATGGTAATACATACACTTTCAAACACAAATTTTGTTACATTAGGCACTATATACAGGCTTCAACGCTACAATCTGACCAGCACAGCTCAATCCTGTGGCGCAACCACACAGGTACCAAGCACTCTGGCGGACCATTCGCACCATTCGTATATACACTCACATCACATGTATCACATGTATTTCGATCAGTGATTGCGTAAGAACACTTGAAACCCATTGTCTGGTTTGGGAATAGTAAGACAACACCACCAAGATCATTTTTATCTCATTTGCGAAATTTTCATGTTTCTGACTCTCCAGACCCTGAGTTAGGGGTAGTACTCCTATATAACATGGCGAGTAAGAGCAGGTGTATATAGTAAAATCTTTACTCTCAAGAGCATGCCGACTGGCTCCCATAAAGCTTAGGTTATCTGAAAACAAACTCGAACACATGATAGACTTGGGAATAATTCGACCGTCAAATAGCCCATGGTCATCTCCCTTGTACATGGTCCATAAAAACGACAGCAATGATTGGTGTCCAACTGGTGATTATCGGCGTCTGAATTCTGAAACCATTCCCAATCGTTACCCGCTGCCTCATATTCACGATTTGACAGCTACCTTGAAAGGTACAATTGTCTTTTCGAAAATCGACCTAGATAAAGCTTACGATCAAATACGTATGGCAACTGACGATATTCCGAAAACCGCCATCATAACTCCTTCCGGCCAAGGAAATGACGCTCAAACCTTTCAAAGGTTCATGGATGACGTCTTCCAAGGTCTGAACTTCATTCATGCGTATGTTGACGACTGTCTAATAGCAAGTCCGGACTGAGAATCACGTCTCCAGCATTTGAACATTGTTTTCGAAAGAATCCGAAGGAAAGGCATTACTGCCAACATTCAGAAGTGCCGAATCGTGACCAACTCTTTGAGACCCACCATTGATGCTCAAAGTATTCGACCCCTTAGAAGCAAAATGGCGGCCATTCTGGATTACCCAGAACCGACTACGATTAAGCGGTTGCGCAATTTTAACGGCTTTTAATGGGTTAACAACTATTGGCAACCATTAGGGTTTTTCTCGAGACGGTTGCTAGACACTGAATCTAGGTACAGCACATTCGGTAGCGAACACCTAGCTATGTATTGTGCTGTACGGCATTTCCAACGTTCTGTTGAGTCCGCTTTCACGGAACTCCAACAGAGCCTCCAGAGGCTCATAAAGGGCCACAGCCAATCAGAATACGATGGAACATTCTAGAGTTCCAACGTGGCGTGATACTATTGGTCGGTATCATAATATTTCGTTAATGGATTGGCTAACATCTATAAATACCTATGATTTTCTGTAACAAGATTGAACCTTGCAGTAAAGTATCTCTCTGATACTCGTGTCTGCTATCTGGTGTTCAAGTCGCTGCGTAATGCTAGCCCTGGGGTTATCGAAATAGCTTAGGATCTGAATAAAGCGTTCAACCTACAAGACATATCACATTCCATCGAAGGAAGACAATTCACGCTTTTTACTGATCATAAACCTCTTACCTTCACTTCAAGTTCATCTTCAGACAAGCACTCACCCCGAGAGTCTCGACAACTAGACTACATTTCACAGTTTACTTCAGATATACAACACATTTCTGGAGCAAACAATATAGTCGCAGACGCCTTGTCTCGTATAAGTTCCTTGAACAGTTTCCAAGGAATCGACCTTCCTAAACTCGCTCAGCTTCAAAAAAGAAGACATTGATCTTCAGCATGAGTTATCTTAGACAACCCTCGAACTGCGTATTAAACAGATAGGAATAGGTCAGGAAACCTTATTATGTGACGCATTTACAGGTAGGGATCGTTTAATCGTACCAAAACATTACCGAAGCAACGTCTTCAATACGTTGCACAATCTTTCTCATCCAGTTGTTCGTGCATCCATCAATCTTATAGCCGAACGGTTTTGCTGGCCTGGTATGAACAAAGTCGTGAGGAAGTGGGCACGCTCCTGTGTTAGTTGCCAGGAGTCTAAGGTAATTAGACACAACAAATGTCCCTTAGGCTCTTTCAAACCCCCCGATGCTCGTTTCGACTATGTTCATCTAGATTTGCTAGGACCCTTACCCGATTCAAACAGATGCTCATATCTCTTAACATGCGCAGACCGTTTCACTGGATGGCCAGAAGCAGTACCTATTAATGACATTACTGCTGAAACCGTGACCCGCGCCTTCGTCGAACGATGGGTGGCAAATTTTATGTGCCCTTCAACAAACACTACAGACTGCGGAGGCCAGTTTGAATCTGGACTTTTCTGTTGTTTGACCACACTATTAGGAATCACTCGCTTCAGAACGACCGCCTACCACCCACAAGCAAACGGGTTGGTAGAACGTTTTCACCGACAACTTAAAGCTTCTATATCAGCTGCAAACGTTCCACATTGGACAGACGCTCTTCCACTTGTCTTACCAGGTATCCGCAAGGCATTGAAGGCTGACATTGGATACACTGCACCTCAACTCGTTTATGGAACGACACTCTGACTTCCAGGAGAATTAGTGGATCCTCCGGCTACTTCATTGAACAAAGATCTAAACTCTTACACAGCAGGCTTACAAACGCATTGCGTTCAGTTAAATCTGCTCGTACTCGACTGCTGTCAACTGATGTTTTCATTCAACCTGACTTACAACATAGTACACACGTCTTCGTTCGTCGAGACTCACATCGACGGCCTCTCGAATAAGCATACGAAAGACCCTTCAAACTTCTTCAACGTGATATTACAGTTCTAAATAAATATTATTCGGTTAGCTGCTTTTCTCGCGTCTATAGTGTTGAACAATTACCAATTGGTTGAAGCTCCTGAGCTATCACATCTTACATTTCAATCTTGGTCGCTAATTGCGAGATGCCAAACAATCGTCCAAAGAAGTCGATTCCTTAGCTGGTCAGTGAGGATAAAGACAAGTTTGACGACTAACGACCATCGAATGCATAGCCCCACATATGTCAATCTATCTATCTTCGTAACCTACTAATCACGAACAAAACGAAATATTGTCTAAACGTTATTAATGCAACAATTCATACTCATATACAGGCAGTTAAACTTGATCTTTTCTATGTTGTATGTGATGTACACTTATTACAAAAGTGTGATTACATAGTTATTGTGTTGTCATTGAATACTTGTTGACATCTATGATGAAAAGTATTATTATGTGTGATATCCCATCACAATACCAATGATTGCATAACATAATGGATTAAACAACGCACTACCATACATCAACGATTGATGTCATACACCTTCAATCAAATGAATAAGATAAAATGATTGTCCTGGACTACACGGCTTTATATATGGTCTTTTCTACCTAAGGACGAAATACATTCAACTACACATATACATATATTTCTATTTGTTATGCATATTGTTGTCCGTCATTTGTTGAATCAAGTTACCTACTCCTTCTTATTATTCTGATCCTTCGTAACCCTGTTAAAATCATAAAAAGAAGCGTTCATTATGAATGAATGCGTTGCATGTTTAACAAAAGCCAGACAACTTGACAATGTTCCATGAGTATCAAACAATGTCGTACAATTGCAATGATAAGATTATATATTATTATTATTATAAAATGGTTATTATTATGTAATGAAGTATTAGCAGATTGATCTGTTCTGTATTCATTTAACCCTGAAAATAAGAAGTGTGAATACGTAATTTTGGCATTTGTTCAAGCTTTATAGATTACACATTAATAAAGTAGAACGCAACTATCATATCTAATTATAAATATTGATTAGGCCTAACTTTAATTACGATAGTCGGTAATATACTGTCGAAATGAATCAGCTGTATCATCACATCTTGTAGACTTCTGATACTTCATAGTTGAACATTCAATAAGGTGATATATATATGGTCTGCCATTGTAGTTATACAGATTTACATTGGATAATTTGATTGTTAAGTAAAAAGATTTAATATTTCTACACTTTCAAGTAAATAGAAACTTATTTAAAGTGAATAACACAATTCGAATGATCAGTCGCAATGTTCAGTTCGAAAGGTATGTAGTTTTTCAACTGAGTTAATCGCCATCATCTTAAGGTTCGCTTGGAACTAGGATCCCTTTTAACTGCTTATTAGAATCTTACGACATAGATACAGCCCTCTAAGTTTTCAGATAATGGTTAGTAATAAGTATTTAGACAAATCTTGAAGTTTATAGTTGAATTCATGAGTCAATTGATGCTAGACCACCAAGGAAAACCTGTAGGCATTAGACGGCCGTTTCGTCCGATTGTGGGACTCCTCAGCAGTGCGCATGCACAACCTCGCCCCTCGCGAGACTCGAACCCAAGATCTATCGATAGACCACTGAACTGGCATCCGTTGGTGTTTATGTCTAACTCCAACCAATCCACGAAGTTGAGCAACCGTTCACCAATTATCTTCAGTGAGTTACTATCTCACAACAGATGTGGTTTGAACTCTACTGGTTACTTTATATTCCATAAAAGTTTCGGTAATAGTTCACTGCTGAAACATTTATTCACGCTCTCAATGCAGACTTTAAAAACCCACTGAAATTAAATGTCTGACAAGTTTATGACACAAAAACACATCGCATAAGCAAATTAGACAGTTATTGTTAAAACTTTCAGTTCCCTATTTAAGTAGACAATTGATTTCTTATTATGATAATTGACTTCATAATGTGAAAGGGAAGTAAGACTCAAAGAATACATGAAATGAATATCTTAACATTGAAGAGATCATATAACAATCCTATAAAGCCAATTTCGATTCCTGAATAATATAATATAATATGAATAACAAACGTCCATGAATTTGTAATCAGAACATTTCATTATAGATCTAT
>NC_031498.1:17281894-17331322 GCF_000237925.1 Schistosoma mansoni | reverse complement strand
AACTTCGGGTAGAATTGAAGTGTTTAAATTTCTCCACTTCTACCCGAAGTTTGTGCTGATGATGTCGTTCAGAAGGACGATGAAAGCTTCACGACCGAACCATCCAGCTCAGAGAAACAAACCCACGTCAAATTCATTATCTCTATCTATGAATGTACTTGAAACCAAAAAGTGTCGATTTGGATGGTTAATGTCATCAAGAAGATTTAACAGTAGTTGACTTGAATCTTAAGATTCAACTTTCCGAATGTAAGCAGTCAGTCAAATTATTTTCATCAGGGAAGAAGAATGTAGTTGTAAAATCTCAACGAATGAATTTGAAGTCGATCGAATGTTTCAACTGACAATCTGATCCAAGTTTATTCAAGAAAATGCAATTAAACATCAAAATTATCGAATATATAGATAAGTACATGATGCAATGGTGTTTGTTTATGTTCAATAATTTTGATGTTTGTTTATATTTTGTTCGAAAATCTTGAACCAGATTAGTAGGCAAAACGTTGGATTGACTTCAAATTCATCTGCTGAAATTTTACAAATACATTCTTCTTCTTCTTCTTGTTCTCTTAAGTCTTACATCAACTCGGTGCCCAAATACTGTGAAATCATTTGATTGAATGGTCTAATGTATTCGATCAGTGGGCTTGTTTTTCTTTGAATTCCATTTTGTAAGAATGCCAAGACTGATTCAATGTAAAAATTTATATTTCATCTAGTTACATCGAAGAGGATAACAGTAAGGTTAAATTTGTCGAACTATTTGGAGGGAAGTTATCGTTTGTATCTTTAATTTATAATAAATGGACGTCAGTACTACTGCATGTGTTATTCTTCTATTTGGAAGCCTTCTTCAACTTATTCAGCGTTGCGATGATATCTGTTATTATTACAGATTTGTCATTAGTTAACTATTTCCCTTTTGTATCATCATCATCATCATATGAATTAAGGTAGAGTTATGCCTACATCGTACCTTTTTATTTTTGTTCTGTACAATCAGGTACTTATATTATTTTGCTTTATGAGTTTTCAACTTTATATGAATAGACCTAAACTGAGAAAATATCTACTTGCCAGCATTCTCTTCTGTTCAAAATCTGGGTTTTAATTATGTCAATGACCAATAGGCCTTAAGGCCTCGGTAGTTATTTACAGATCACTAGATCATCATCCATCTAGAAAATATGAACAAATAAGTTTATATTCGAACCAGAAATTATAGTTGATTCCGTGTGAATAAACTTATTGCTTGAGCGCTAATACAAGACGAAATTCTGTCTGACTTATTTATAGCACAATAAGATAATTCAATAATTTTCAGCATATTACACGGGTCAATATCATGAAACATTCGACAACAAGTGAGATCACTAAAATGACGAAGTTTGTCGGACTAAACATGGAGTCGAATAAAATAATTTAACATTTTTCAACACAAGACATTTAAGGAGAACTTACGAGAGTGCTAGATTTTTCAGTAACGTTTTCCTATAAGATTTCATTTAACAAATTCATCTGATGATTTATAAATGTTCAGGAAATAAAGGTATTATTGCTACAAAACAGATTTCTAATGTTACGGTTCATTGAACATTTGGAGGTTTAAATATCGAGGACTGATCATTACTAGTAATGATACAATATGATATTGGTGGAAATTCAACTGAAATAAATTGCTGTATCAATATCAATAGTACAAAGACAATTTACATTGAATGCCACTGGTTGTTGTGAGTATTTGAGGTATACACCAGATCATGGATTATCCATCGCCAAATTTATGTAAATTACTTAGATAAAAAGCAGGTAATTTTAATTCTGTGGACAATATCCATTGATAACTGAGTCCAACCACAGATAATTTTTTTGGTGATAAAATAGTACTTAAACTGTTAACAGTAGTACAACATATTCGACAAAATTATTTCATGAACAAGTAGTGTATGATACGTTTACAACTGAGTGATGAATAGGTGTAACTATTTCAGCAATACATGGAGTTAGACGTCATTTGAGTCTCTCTTTTGGAAATTCCGTATACGATAAATGTTAGTATCAACAAGAATCTGATAATTCACTTATGCGAACTGTCAAGATTTCATTGTCAGTATGTTATCAAATGAACAATAAATGAAATACTATTCAGTTTATGAACAGTAAGTTACTAAAGATGTATTTGGACGAAAAGATTTCTGATGACTAAAGCCCCTACTATGTTTGTCAACTAGCTTATACAGTTTAAGAAACCCTGATAAGGTAAACTGTAAATCGAGGTTTTAAAGAGAGTAAGAAGATCAAAACAAATAAAGTGTTATTTATAGTATCTTACGCACTTGTTTAGGCTTTATTAATATTGGGACAAATGGCAATACTTTGTCTATTCGTTATAGCATACAATTAGAGTTATTTAAACCATTGTAACCTGTAGTTTTGTCATATATAATCTGATTTCATTTTGTGGTTTAGAATTAATAGTTTGTTAACTAGAAGCCTATTGGATATTTCAGTAGTAAAATGATAATAGTATCGATAGGTTCTTATGAAATATTTTCTAAAAAAACTAACAGTCGTTTCAGGATTCGCAGGAAACTCTACCTGTTAGAGTTAGAAAACTTTTTGCTATGAAATTGAAAGATTTTTCATTTATGAACAATGAAATATTAGTTTGAAGACTGATTACTGACAAGTGATTCAGATGCCTGTTAAAATACTTTCATATTGTATGGTTGATCACAGTTATACATTGTAGTTATATAATATACCCTTAAGGGTCAGGATAATTTTACATTACTTTCCAGGAGAACTAGACACCATCCACACTTTCATATGACAAATCAAAACTTCCTTCTCATATATAACCAGTTGGTAAATAAATTGACTTTGAATGATTTATTCGTTCATTGTTCAGTTAGGCACTTACCTACACTCCAAATACATTCGTCTGAATTTTAGAAACATTCCACAATTTTTATATATTATTATTGAGAAATCAATGCTATGGTCATATGAGACTTTACATTCATCTGAAAATACAGTTGCGTTCACACTACTTCATTTTACGATTATTACCATATCTATGACATGGCAACTCGAACTGATGTACGCACGTACGATGTTCCACGTTGTGACTGACTGACTATATCTGTATCACTATTCAAAATGAAATGTTTGGAATGAGACTGATACAGGCAAACCTAAGGAAACTAAACATTACACTAAACAGGATGAATGTACACTTTCTTCTCAATAAAGGTGACTATTATTGTTATGGCATTTCTATCACAGAGTCATTTCGGTCATTTTTTTCAGTTTAAAAAAAACAGAATGTCATATAAAGATCTCCGGTGGAACAAAGTGATACTATCAGTGTTGAAAAAAAGAAACTAAGTTGCCTACCAGAATAAAGTTTGTCGTTAGCAAAATTATCTTTCACACAAGAATCATACATAATTCGTTAGCTAATCAATTTGTGAATATGGGGTATGTTGATTAGCTTTTCAAAAGTATCTAACTTTAAAATAAACAGTAGGAAAACAGAGTAAGAGTTACTTCTATACTTTGCTTAGTTGTTAAGTATGTCTGAAGAAATATCCTTGACCCGAATCTCGTGTTTTTTGAGGCTCGACAAAAAATCGAACTTCCAATTATGAAGCAAATGTTGTTCTTTGTAGGGTTCAAACTCTCGTTATCTAACCATAGCATTAGTAACAACTTATTGACCGCTCGATTTTAGATATTTCAAACGTAAACGAGGCCATTTACCACCAGAACAGCATCAGATTCGTTACGGAGTATAAAAACAGGTTACAAGAGTTTGAGTTGAAATGAAGGCATCAGTTCCCATGGAACTAGGAATACTTTGGATAGTCGTTTTGTTGTGTATTGGATCTTTCACATTCTTTTACTTGAAGGAATAACATAATTCTCCTTTTACTTAGTATTGCAACCCTAAGTATCAATGGGAAGATTCAAACAAACAATACTAAGTGATTTTAAACTTCACTCCATTGCATAAGCAAGTGGCTAAGGAGATGGCGTTTGAAGCGAAAGGTACCGGGGTGGAGTCCCAGAGTGAACAACAACTCTGAGATGCATTAATATCCAGCTGACGAGTACAACATAGGACGAATCGCGCGTTCTGGATCCCATTGCTAGCCACCATCCATCTTTGCTTATAATTCTCCTTTGTAGTAAATATTTGATGATAATTACATGACAAATCAATCACACTCATCACCACATCCACATTATTTTACGTAGGTATCAATGGATTAATAGGATATTTCAAATCTTATATGATTATGTACATCAGTGAAATTGGTGCGAATCCAGTCAAACGTTTTGAATTCTTCCAATCTGAAGATAATTATTTACTGTATATTCAGTATTCTAAAGCAAGATGAAGGCTAGTACTTCCAATTTCGATGGACTACACTTCAGATGATAGACTCATTACAAGATTAACAGCTACGTTGCTTGAAAATAAAATAAAATACTGTTAGTATATAGTGTATATTCAAATAAAATAAGGTTTGTGAATTAAGCGAACTGATTATTATCGAGGCAACATCTTCATGCCAGATTAAGGCCAACATTAGTTCCAATAAATGTGCATTATTTGCATGACATGTGTGCCAAACTTTACAAATACAATGTACTTGAAATGCTACAATTTTGTCCATAAATAGACTATAATCTATATACATTGAATGCACCATGGCAACATAAATGGTGATACATTGAAAAAAACAAAAAATCAATTCTTCAATCATCACTATTAAATGTTTGAATGTATCCAACCTTTTCAATGGCTTCATTGAAATAGATTATGTGATGTAAACAAAATATGCACCATTTATGATAATGATAAATTAAACACTCATGTTCATAGTAATAAACTCATTGTATATGAGGGAGTAAACGTAAACTTGACAAAAACAGAGTTATTTGAGTTATGATCCAGTATGATCTACCCAACTGCATAGTTTACCAAAATCTTTTATTGCATTCTACAGAAGCTATTACCATTTACTCTTGAGCTGAAAAGTTTTTTATTCTTAAGGTGTGTGCTACTGATGTCGACATATATAAGTAGTATGTATTATCAATCAAAAGTGAAATACCTGGTAGGAGAACGTTAAGAAGATTGAAGAAAAGCGAACAAGAACAGAGATTGATTGGTGTGGAAATGAAAGAACAATGAAGTCTGAGACTGTTGACTGATACTTACAAAAGGAACAATGAAATCTGAGACAATTGATCGACATTTTGCAAATGAAGTATTTACTGAATGATTCCCAGATTTTACTAAGATGTTCCGTAATTTTGTGTTCAATTGCATTCGATTGTCCCCATTTGTATCCTTGTTCACAACAAACGTCTGACTCATAATGAATGAATTATTGTGACTAATTTTAGGTTTTCTTTAAAAATATATCATCCTAACAATTTCATATCATTATTTAACAACCTCTTAGGTTATTCCTGGTTAGTTGCAAGTAATCATTCTTAAAGCACTAGATTTGAATACCATTCAAACTGTTGTCATCATTGACATAGAAACGCGGTTAACTAATTCATTGTCACATTTTTGTACGTTTGTTTCTACTACTCTTTTGATAATACGTTTTGCATTTTCATGTCATCATTGTACATGTCATACATTATCATTTTAAAGGGCAGAATGCATTATTTTATTGAGCCAGTCTTTTGTTTAACAGAATGCATGTTACAAAAAAAATAATTAGTAATGCATATCCCTCATGTAAGTCGGTAAAAATAGACGGTGGCGCAATTTCGTGAATTGGTTAAAGCTAGACAATACCACTGCAGGATGCCGGCTCAGTAGTCGAGAGATTAGGCGTTCACGTGACAGATCGATAGTTTTTGGGCTGGAATGCAAGGGACGAAATCGTTGATGCGCACTGCTAAGAAGTCCCATACTAGGACGAAACGGCCGTTCAGTGCTTCCAGGTTTTCCTTGGAGATCTAACTTTAAATGACTCATGAATTTAACCGTTCAATAACGAGAATTTTGACAAAAGCCCTTCTGATATAAACAGAAAGATTATTTATTTTAAGTGCATTAAATACATCTAATTGGTGTCTACTACTCTACATTGAAAGAACACCAATCTTAATATATTATGCAGTGGTAATCGTCATTGACATTTCTGACCTCACCTGAACTGTGTATTTATCAGGAAAGTGTGACAAGCCTATCATGGTCATTTATTAACTCTAATTACGTTTTATCTTTAAATCTTTATTTCCATGGTATCCCCAAAAGTTTAATTTCATTGTTATTACTTTCTCGTCATCTGATACTCATCTCTTACACAATAATAATGTTCAAGTATTCGTTTGTTTTTTATGTAGGTTTGTTCTCTATGCTGGATGGTTTGTTCGTGGAGCTTTCATTGACCTTCTGAACGACATCATCAGCACAAACGTCAGGTAGAAGTGAAATGTTTGTTTTATCATATTGAGCGATTACCGAATCGTTCAATAACCTTACATAACCACTTCCAATGTTGATTACGACTGCGGTAACCAAAACACGTCTTCTGCCTTCCTTTATATACTTTTCAACACATAAGTACACGTAGATCTCAGCTAGGTTTGTTTATACACTTTGTATCCCTATTCTCTGTATTACTGTGATTTGGGTTCTGCTTTAAATATGTATTTTAACTTCACAAATGAGAGTGAGGTAAACGTTTGTTAAAAGCTTAATTAATAATTTTGACTAAAGGTTGCATGCTCCTTATGAGAAAAGATGCATAGAATGAATACAGTTTACTCTCCAGATGTTTCTATTCTTGCTCTATTTGGATTTATGCAGAAATCAGGTCTCGTAATAAATATGGTTACTTCAATTCCATGTGGATTATTATGTTATGGCGATTGAACGCTATATTCGCTTCCTAAGCTAATTTCGTAACCCTAGGCTAGAAATACTCAGCGACTTGAACACCAGAGAGAAGACACGAGTATGAGAGAAAAACTTTACTGCAAAGTTCAATCTTGTACAGAAATCATAGGTATTTATAGATGTTAGCGTATGGTAAATCAACATCCTATTTCAGCCAATCCATAAACGACATATTATGCTACCGATCAATAGTAGCACGCCATGTTGGAACTCTAGAATGTTCTATCATACTCTGATTGGCTGTGTCTCTGGAGGCTCCGTCGAAGTTCTCCGGAAGCCGACTAAACATGGATGACTTATCTTTTGAGCTTCCTCATAAGTCAAAAGGAGATTTATGTCAATGAGAACATTATCGACCTATTCTTCTACAACACGCACTAATCCAATAATTACCCAGAATTACCATCTTTCCTATTCTCTCACATATTTCAGTGATTTCGAACCATCATTTACCACCTTACATCTATAATAATGACATCAAAGTCTACGTGAAATCGAATATTTTTAGTGTAAATCACTGACGTATTTAATTTTTGCCTGTCAATGATGGAATCAACTTGATTTTAGTGATAGATCACATATATCATCATTTTTACTATTTATAATTCATACTCTAAAGAAGCGATACTCCATGTTTGACAATACATTATGCATGACGAAAAAAACTCAAAGATGTAGGGAATGAAGATTTGATAAAGAGAACCAACTTGTTGTTTGAAATATAATTATAGAATGCCATTATTCCTTTAATTCTATTGTTATTTTGATTGTTCTCACATTGCTTTCCTATTCTCTTCATAGCAATCCTTTGCTGTCATGTATTCCATTTTCGATTGTAGCTAGAAACTATCTATGTCTGTCAACATCAGTAGCATTCACTGAAAGAATACTCCTTTTTCAGCGGCTTCATCATTTGATAAGGATTGGTGTGAAAATAATCAGTTTTTCATCAAAATGGATGGAATTGTGAACAGAGCTTACTTGTACATTGTAATGAAGAATACATTGTTGGGTTGTATTACTTGACACTCAATGTAGATATGTCAATGCTGATTAGATTTGAAATAAGGTTTGATCCAAATAGTGTAAGTTTCTTGTGGAACATATTTCATCACTTTCATGATCAAAAGATTTTTGGCCAATCTGAGCATTTGAGACATTTATCTTAACTGTTGTTCTCTAAGTCATGACTAACTATTTCAGTGTTAAAATAAAATGGAATAAATATAACTTTATACAAGAAACCTTCAATCATGTGAAGATAAATTGATGAAGGAATGATAAGTATACGTAAGCAGTATACGAGTTAGCACTTGTTTGTGATCTACTCGTTTCTGGATTATGGGAAAAAGAGGTTAAACATATCGAATATTGATGATTTTTTTGATTTATTTATTTAAACATAAATATTGGTACATAGGGGCTTTTGATATTTATGCGCCACACAAATCTCATTTGATTTGTGTGAGGGCTTTGATACTGCCAGGTGCCCAGACTGAAACAAATGTTTTATTAGGGGGCCACCCCCGACCCTCTCACCCAAAGATCTGATCCACAAGGCAGTGGAACATCGTAAGAAGATGCAGTCCCATGGTGGTCGGTGACCAACGATTGATTCATACTCCATTTATTCATTCAGGATACTGGTGCCCATGTGCACCGTGTGGTTTGGAATGAGGGTTTTCCAACTGCCCTAGTTGGAATTTCCGTTTCCAGAAACCCGGTTTAAACGTCGTACATCCGCTTTTCGTTCTTTCAAATTCGTAAACAACACTCTTGCCACGAGAAGGCAAGGAGTTGATTATCGTAAGAATGCTGATGTTTATTTTCTAATTTCAAATAGACTGCTTGGAGTTTTATGATAACATTTTCGTGAAAACAATAGTGATATACTACTATACTGGTAGAGGCAAATAATGTCGTTCCACATCTAAACAACTTAGGATAACACAGAGGTGTGTTCTTTCCACCTGTACATAAATTTCAACAATAATATTCAGGTAATTTTGTTTGATATTTTTGAAGTGAGAACGATAAGAATCTACAAATTAAACATGCTTTCAACTTACACCAAACTACACTAGGTAAGTGAATACAAACAATAAAATTGTAGGTCCAGGAGTAACGTCAGTCTTAACTGATGAATGTGCATTTTTTTAAAAAGAATCCAGAGCCTAAATGATGATGAAAAACACAGCTGTTTGAAATCAGTACCAGAAACAAACCAAATTCAATTCAGTTCTATGGAAAACATTAAAGAATTTGTCCTGACTAAACCGAATTCCATAGAATAACAAACATAATCAGGAAATACAGAAATGGATGGTGGCTATCAGTGGAATCCAGGACGCGCGTTTCGTCCTATTTGGGACTCGTCAGCTGGATGTATCTGCATCTGAGAGTTGACGTTCACTCTGGGACTCGAACCCAGTACCCTCGCTTCAAAAGCCATCGTGTTATCCACTCGGCCACTGAGTCCTGATGGCCGTCTCTGCTGAACATGCTTGTGAATTAAGGCAATATGCACAGTATGCACAAATGCCAATTAGAGATTGACCAGTTGTGGTCTTAACACATCGATGGGAAGATTCAAACAAACAATACTAAATAATCAGGATATATTACAAATAACTACCAACTTTGTAACCAAATTTTATACTTTTATTACATTCAGTATTTGTATGCAGCTACTCGTGACCATCAAAACTTGATAAGGACCTGTTGTCAGCTATTCTTTCTTTTACAAAACAAGACAGTTGACTACTTACATATTCAACAAACTGTTAACTGTTCACTAAATATCTTCTTAAAGAGTTGTAATGAACGAGAACTCAAGTGAAGAAAATCAAATGTATTTGAATATAATATTACAGAACATCTTAGTAAATTCAAAGGTCCATGCAGTAAATTCTTCATTTGCTAAATGTCAATCAATCGTCTCGGACTTCATTGTTCTTTCGTTTCCACACCAATCGTTCTCTGTTCTCGTTCTCTTACCTTTGATCTTTTTCACCTTCTCTTGTCAGGCATTTCACTATCGATTGATGATAAATGCTACTTATCTGCAATGCTGTTCAATCGGTTTTATATGTGAACAACAATAAAATGTCACGGAACATGAGGAATATATCCTTATTATCCTTTTCAATAAACGTGTAAAAAGTGAATTTATGAAAATATGATTTTCAATTTAAATGATTGTTTGGGTAACAAAGATGGTGATATCTGAAGGGAAATCATCCATCAAATAATAAACCAAGGTATCTTTCGACAAAATCTAGCACTCATAGTCTGTTGTCAAGTTATTACAGAGGTGGTATTCAGTTTACATCGAAATAATCATAATCATTTACCTTTTCGACCTTCGTTATATTTTTTATTCTGTGAATATCTGTCTTATTCAAATATTTGGTTACGATATCAGTGTACTCCTGGTGGTACTGATGGATGACCATCAGTCGTTTTACTGCTAGCCATGAAATCAACAAAACAACCGCAACTAGCTGTCAAAAGAAAAACAATGATGGCCAAAATAAGGAAAGTCTACAGTCATTCGAAAGAATATATTCAGATTGTGTGACGAAAAATCGTGCATACATTTTAGATAATAACAAGTTCACTGAGAAAGTTATGGAATGACATTTTACATTTCCGGCAATCGAGACTAAATTTAAAAGCATTATCTTATTAGAGATAGATGTTGGCTAGTAGTGAAATTCAGGACGCCCGTTTCGTTCTATTTGAGACTCGTAATCTGGATTCACCTGCCTGTGGCTTAACGCAGTATCAAGGCGATCCGTATAGGATCTACATATGTCTATAAGAGTCTGATCGATCACATTCCTGAACATCAATGGAAAGAATAAAACAATCAATACAAAAATGAATTATTTTGTAGTTTGAAATTACACTTATAAATTAGTATGGAGCATTAGTTTCAGGAAACACTCAGAAAGGAAGATTATCTTACTAATAGTTATGTTCTGAGCAATCATTTCAACTGAATACTCGTTTTTTCAATACTTTGATCAGCACAACTAAAGGATTCCCATATTTTTTTTACTTTTATGATTCCAGGCTAATGAATACATGGTCCGTGGAAAATCCATAGTACAATTTAGAGCATTGAAACATAATCAACATCATTATCATTTAACGTTTACACTACAAGCTTGAGTTTTCTTTTCATTGCAAATGGATTAAATGCTTTCAGACAGTACACCAGTTTGTCCACTATTATTATCAATGAGACACTATTTTCACGAAGTCATCAACGCCCCGATATTCTTTTGGCGGGAAATATTTTTGTCATCAAAAGAACACAGTTTATTTTTAATTTATGAGTCACAGCGTTACATTTCTGTAAGAAGGAATAATTTAGAGAAACTAGTTTAAAAAAGAAGCTGAATGATTCATTTCACTGATCACGTTTAATTTTAATTCTATTTATAACTACTGATGATTCAAATGAAGACTTCTGTCAGTGTTTATTGAATTTACACTGATCCATCAATCAAAGATTTGAGCGTGCTTAAATTACGAAAAACTGGCTTAAATGAAACATTTAGTTAGTGACAACATTCACAGTATACGTCATTTCATTGAACACACTTGACCTGTAAAACAATATATAAACACACATTTTTCTAACTACTTTCATTTGGCAAAATGTTTCTATTCATTGCATTGATGTTGGTCCTTGTGTCAGTTTTTGAAAATCCATATATGGGTAAGTATCACAGTAATAGAAACTAGTCGTCTTCGTTGGTCAAACGAACCAATTGCATTACTAGTAATATTTTATAGAAAAACAAATGATGAAGTGAATATGATTCATTTCGAATTAGCTTTAAGCATTTTCTTATCGCAAAATATAAACAGCTCCATCTTGATAAATTTGAAGTTACCTTAATAGGAGAAACAGTTCAGTGATAGAACTGTCCACTATTTCAGGATTTCTTAGACAACTACCTACGTCGTATTTAATTCCTTATGAGTACATAACTTCCCCTCCATGAGAATACACAACTACAATCGAACAAAATAAATATTTTCATATTTGTAGTGAACAGAAAAAGTGAAAAGTGTCTGTAAATATGAAAATACTGGAATATAATGTATTTGTATTAGTGAAACATTAATAGCCATTGAATAAGATGTTAAAAGTCACCATAACCTATAAGTATTATTCTACAAATTTCTTTTAGAGGTTCATGGGTAAGTTCATCTCAGTTGAATTCCGAAATAACTAACAATTATTTGAGTATTGGATTTAAGCTCGAATTTATTCTTGGATGATATATTGTATGTTACTGCATGTAATCTGTAATCAATTGAGCAAATTCAGATACTGGATTTCATGAATATGCAGAACTATTCAAAGCGGCTAGTTCGTAGCCAAGTAATACTTCAACTCTACTCATAAGCTTCCTTATTCTTTCTCTTCTTTCATATCATTCGAATGATTTAGTTGTGAAATATTTTCACAAACACGCTGCTTAACATTGAATCATTAACCAGGAATTTTTTTATTTTTATTATTGTTGAATTTCCAGAGGATCGTAAGTCAATTGTTGAGATATAGAATTATTTTAAATGACTAGTACTAATATTTTAACTCTACTGATAAGCTTTAGTTTATTGCTTGAAATCATTTCACATCAGACAATCATTAGTCATTCACGTAATCTCACCGAATTCATCACAGAATGAAGCTTACCAACAGAGAAGGTTTTAAAGTCTAATCATTGTAAACATAATGACGGGTTACACTGAACAGATAAGAAGGCATTATTTCTGTTTCAGAAATTATAATTATCCTCTATTGATTATCCGTCAAATGGTTTATTTCAGTACATTGATCTACATTAGTAAGCTAACACATTGACACATCATGTGTGTAATAAAGTACGTGTAAATTACATCTTAAAATATCCATTAGAAATGAACACTTTCGATACCAACAAATCAGGAATAAACAACATGTAATCCGATTTACCTTTCATCCAGGTACAAGAATGTCACACAAAATGTTTTTTATTATAGGGAAGTCGGATTATGTTTCGGTTAAGTATGATTTAATTGTGAGAAATTCGACTGAATGGTTCACTGGGAAAATATTTCCGAGTTGATTTGTCAATTGTGTGAACTGTGAGTGCCTTTGGTCTGAAGTTTCTTATAATTTCTGCATGAATGTTCAGCTGTGACTGAAAGTTCAAGACTTTGTCATAGAACTGTTTCTAGAATCAAGACAATATCTGTGCCCTTCATAAGTAGACAATATTGGGATGATTAATAAGTTCTTAGTTTATGACCAACTCGCATTTAGGAATGAGTAAATGAGTTCTACAAATTAGAGAGTAGTAATACCTTAGGAATAGGATTTTGACAATTTTTTTATCATTTTGTTATTGTTATATACACTCGAATGTTACAAAGTTTTATCAGACGTGGATTCGTCGCGAAATTTCCTTCAGTTATTCACTTCTGATTAAACATCAGTTTTCGAATTACACTAAAATTCGCAATCTTCAATGACTAAGTGACTAAGTATCTTGTTTTTGAGACGAAATTCGTGTCTCCTTAAAAATTAAACTCATAATTTGTTTCTTAATTAACAAATATAAATATCATTTTGCTAGATGATTGTCTATGGGACTCGGGTGAGTAATTTAATGTTTCTAATAATGTTCCTAATACAATGACTTTTATATTCATATACAAGGGTAAAAGCGTCAGTAATTTGACAAATATATACCATCTGAAACATTATTAACTTGCAACCATGTCGATTTCTGCATTGCATATACAAAGATTTCGTATGTAAATGTGGACTGATCAAACTCAATTACCAATATCACATTTGATGATGAGACTTGCATATCAAAATATGGTAATATTAAAAACGCTTTAAAATTTGTCACTCATCAAATAAGCTTGAATAATCGCATTGGACAATGATGGTTTGATTTATTTTGGACGTTTTAGTCACTTCATGAGTTAACACATTCTTACTGTGAATGGTTACTATGGCTGTGATTCTATTACCAATGGCGTATTTTACCTATTTTAGGGGACAATTGGCTGACAGATTGGTACGTTTGTATAGTAGAATTTCATTGTGTTAATTTAAATCATGTGATGCTTTTGTCCAAAAAAAACACTCGAATTTATAACTGAATAAATACTGGAAACCAAATATTGTGCTACCATTGAAAAACATTCATTTTACTCATTTCCTTCTTAGTATATTTGAGAATGGATTTTAACCGTTTTACTGCTGAGCAATTTTTTAAAAGGATAGATGTCAATCAATCGAAATGTTGTTTCACGGGATTTCGGTTATTTGGAGATTGTTGTTACTTGATTATTTTCATTGAAGAAACTTATATCAGAGTACTGAACTATTCGCTTTAATTTAGACGAATGTTCTCATATCAATTTAATGTTTCGATTATATATATTTCATTTTCTATTCAGTATAAAGAGGGATTAAATTTGAAGAAAGATGTACGTTCCCCATAATTTCATACCATTAAACCTGTATTACATTGTTTTGAACGACATTTCATTTACATTTGTCAAGAAAAATTACTTCTCATTTTGAAAAGTGTTATTTCTATGACACTCTGTGTTGTTTACTGCAAACTCAAATGTAACACCTTCGATGACCACGTTTCTGGTACACTTCATTTTTACTGAGCACATAACATGTACACATTAAACTTCTGATTAGGCTGGTAAATCCTCTATTCAGCTGTATCATATGCTCAGCAAATGCTTTTTTACAATATATTGGCAGATACTTAATAATGATGGTTCGAAACGAGATTGGATTGCGAGTAGTCATTATTCTTGATAAATAATCGAGTACCACTCAGAAAATAAGACCTGCATATGAAAATATGTTAATATTAAAAATGAATACTAAGACGTAAAATAATAATTCAAATAAAGACAAACAGTAAACTCGGAGTCGTCAACTTCTTACTGAATATCAACGTTAACAGTAAAGTGAAGAGCAAAGCAACCTTATAATGATTGCCTTAAACGAAATCTAATATTCAAAGTACACTTATGTTTGTTCTCCTCATTTAGTAAAATTCATCAACTGAATAGATTCTAAAGTTCCTCTGGATTAACTTTACCAGAATTTACATTTTACATTAAGGGCTCTGGCTCGAGACTGGTAGGTCCTGGATTCGAATCACACGAGAGCGGGTTCGTCGATGCGCACTGCTGAGAAGTCCCATAATAGGACGAAACGGCCGTCCAGTGCTTTCAGATTTTCCACGGTGATCTAGCTTCAATTGACTCATGATCTTAACTATAAAATTACTAAATTTCCACAAAAACCCCCTTGTGATCTACATTTCTCATTGATTCTTATCAATGTCTGCTATTGTAATAATTATAACTTCCTATTTCTATTACAGAGAGTCGATCCATGAAAATGTAAATTGAATTTCAAGTTGTTTTGATGTTTTCATAAGTTTCTCACAGACACCTTTAAAATGATATATGAATACGTGCATGGAAAACGCGTTGTCATTTATGTTTATTCTTCCACCGGTATTTGTTGTATTCAGTCACCAAATAGGTACATCACCTCCTCTGCGGACACTATCGGTGATGTAAAAATCTATGCAAACCTGATATGCGATTGAATACTTTACAAATTTCAAAGATACTTAATCGATAAGAAATGTCCTCCATTAACTTTAATCGTTAAATTCATTTTGTTAAATAGTTTCTACTTTTTATGGAAAGCATCTTATAAAGTTCTTTTACAACATTTTCTTTATCACTAGATGGACGTAAGTTGTTGAGATCTAAATGAATAATGAACCTATTCATGTTTTCACTTCTACAAACTAACAAAACTATCTAAGGTTTAGTTTGAGCAAATACAATGACTGACAATAATGGTTGAATATTGAAACCTTAACCACTGGTTTTAACACTCGAAAATAAGACATTGTATAATTCTCCCTAAGCATGTCCTTAAAACTCGCTTATTCCAATGACCAAAATCTTAGAAATATATGGAGTGTTAATTGATTAATTTCTGTGATAATATTTGAAAATCTCACCAGGTGTTTGGTCGTTCCTTTACTGAAACAGATAATTGTTTCCTCCTGACAGTAGTTTTCGTTCAATTTTAGTCAAATCTACATATCCTTGATAGACAATTTAAATCATTCATTTTTCATTGTATTTAGGAATATGGAAGGCGTTGATCAAAAGTTCGCAAACGATCATTTGATAATGAGGAATATCTACTCTTTGTTTGATCTAATCCTTACCGAAACGATAACCAAAACCATGTTACATTAATTCACTTCTATTATGTTTTTAAAGTAAATATTTTGTAACAGTAACAGACTTCTTTTCTGTAAACGACTGAAATATAATGACAGGAAAATCAAGTTAACATTCGCTATTCATTTAAGCTTACGGATTTACGCATCATTTCGTGACTTTGGCGATAGGAATATTCTGGCAAACAAAATTGTACGATGGAAATTTACTGAGCGATTTGATTGTTGCCTCATATATCATCACAAATTAGTTTTATTTTTAGGGAGACGATTTGTTAGCCTTACAGACAAAATGAAGATGATTAGAGCGGTGAGCAGGATTGTCAGCTAGCTACTGAATAACTGTAGAGTAGCTGAGGGCCAGCCAAACTCTTCTCCAAAGTTTTCCGCCAATCCTTCTAAATGTCTGGGCTGAGAGCGGATAAGAGTCTCATTTTTTTCAAACATTGTTTTGCCTACACTTGATTTCTTTATTCTGGTTTCTTTCATCATTTTGAAGAGTTGACTGGTGTTCCCTACAGCCCACCTCCTTTTTCATCTTTTTTGCTTCCTTTGCCCACCACTGCTCAAGATCGTTCCGTAGACTTTTGGTTAACCTAGAACTGATTTGCTTTTGCTCTTCATCGTGTCCAGAGCCTGATGAGATGAGTTTACGAGAATCCATCAGTACCCCTTTGGTTTAAATTACTGATAGATGTTACTGTTGTTTACACTGCTGTTCTTATATCTTCCCAAGCATCATCTGGGTCAGCCACGTCTACAGAACTGCGTAGATGTGAGTTCTGTTGTTCCTGGAACTTACTTTTGGCTATCGTTTCACTGAGTTCAATGTGGTTTTTCTGCATCCATTGAGGCACAAGCAAATGCATGACCGTATTAGAGCATGACCAGAGTCCAAACATATATTCGAGACCGAGTGACAGTCTTCCATCGAGCCTCTCCAACGATGACTGATGGCAATATGGTCTATTAGAGTCCATCGTTGGTTTGATGCAGGTGTTCGCCATGTAAGACGATATCTCTCCTTATGTTTAAAACTAGAGTTTGCTAAAAATAAACGATTGTCTGAGCATAGTTCCAACAGACGATCACCATGATCTGTTCACTGAGCTGGAATACTAAAATACCCACCCAAATGTCTTTCTGTTTGGTTTAGGCTAACTAGCTGGACATTAAAGCCACCTGCAACGAGTATTATGTCTGAGCACTTAGCCTTTTGATTGAATTCATAGAGCTTCCTGTAAAACTCATCTTTCTCTTCATCCGGTCTGCAGTCAGTGAAGCTTAGGTAGAAACGTAAAAAAACGGCGTGTCTCCCTATCTTTCCGAGTTCCTACGGAGCCATTTAGTCGAACAACACATAGGCGACTGTTAACAAGGACCCATTCTAATAATGCTTGTTCTGCTTTTGTACTAAGTGCTATGCCTACACCTGCAAGTCCACGAGAACTAGCCATCGAGTCGCAGATACACGAAGGGTGTATCTTGTTGGCTCTCCGTTCAGGCGAGGTGAGATCAAGCGAATGACCACACTAGAATCCTGTATGCGTGTTACTGCCATCACACCTCCGTACAGTCAGTGGTACAACTTCGCCTTCGAACCTTGGGCTTGCTGCTTTTTGTCTTACCGCTCTTCAATTGACTTGCCTGGCATAGTAAATCCTTGAGGAACGATTGTTCCCGCAAGTTATTGGCTAGTCTAGAGAAGGACCTCAAAGAAGGTGGATATCCGGAGACATTAATGGAAAGATGACAAACAATCAAGTATTAGTAAATAATTGTCTTCATCCATCTTCCGTTCAAGAGAGAAGAGATATCAAGAGTTAGATACTCAAGAAAAAAAATAACACCGTTAAGGAGCCGTAAACTAAATTCTTCATTCACAAACTAAGTATAATGACATGAAAATCGTACGCGCTCATTTTTAATGTGTTAGTAATATTGTGCTGAGAGAGAACACTAGTGGGGAAAACAAAGTGTATTTGATCATAAAATTACAAAGTCTCTTAGTAAAGTCTCAGAACAATACAGTAAATACTACACTTGCAAATTGTCAGTCAATCGTCTCAGACTTGATTGTTCATGTGTTACCACACCAATTACTCTCTGTTCTCTTTCTCCAATCTTCGATCTCCTTAATCTTCTGCCGCCAGGCATTACATTTTCGATTGATAATACATTCTACGTATATCTTTTAAGATTAGTAGCACACACAACAATATTTTCAGTCGATATACTGTTATGTATAAAAGTACTGTATATTAGCAATGATAGTCAATTCTTCGCTATACTGAAGAAAGGTAGAAATTAATTTATGTATACTTGAGATATAACCGCAGTTGTTTTATTTTAAATTTCGTGAAATTAACTTTTACGAAAATTTTACTGAGGATGTATTTAGCTGTATGCATGAAAACGTTCGGGAATAAGTGTATATTGAAAACACATTAGTACTTACTTACTTACTTACTTACGCCTGTTACCCCTCGAGTAGGATCTTAGGGCGCTTACCATCATTCTCCATCCTACCCTGTCCTGGACAATCTTCTCCAGTTCTTTCCAGTTGCTATTCATCCTTCTTGGGTTTGCTTTCAATTCCTGATACAGTGTATTCTTTTTTCTTCTTTTTTCCTGATTCCCATCAGGATACCAAGTTAGGGCATGCCGAGTGATGCAATTCGGTGATTTCCTCATTGTATGTCCGATCCACTCGAAACATCTTAAACTTATTTCCTCTTCGGCTGGAAGCTAGTTAGTCCTCTCACACAGTAGGCTGTTGCTGATGGTAGCCGGCCAATGGATGTTGAGTATTTTGCATAGACAACCGTTCATAAATACTTGTACCTTCTTGAAGATGGCTTTCGTAGTTTTCCACGTTGCAGCTCCGTACAGTGGAACTGTCTTGAGTTTCGTATTGAAGATTGTTACTTTGAAATTGGTTGAGTGTTGCTTTGAGTTCCATATGTTCTTCAACTGTAGGAATGCAGTCTTTGCTTTGCCGATCATCGCTTTTACATCTGCATCAGATCCTCCACATTCATCGATGATGCTTCCCAGGTACGTGAAAGATTCCACCTCTTTCAGAATTTCTCCAGTAAGTGTGACTGGGTTGGTGTTTTTCATGTTGTATTTGAGAATCTCTGAGAATCCTTTGCGTATGTTGGAGCCTATTGATGTAGAGGCTGCTGCTACATTAGTTGTCATCTGTATTTGTTCGTGTGCATGAAAAATATTTCATATTTAATGCTAACTGTCGCTTACTGTACTAAGCACATTATTATTATTATTATCAATATGAAGTTTTAAGACAATCTAGCTGAATTATGAAGATTGTTAAGAGAGCTGTTCGGTTGTTGATGTGCTGTAATAAATCCGTATATCAAAAAATAATCGTCAGTCCTCTGATGGTTTAAATTACAATATCTTGTTTATACAGACTATATTATAAGCTTCACTGCGCAAAAATCTATTCTTGACAAAAAATCTACAAACTAATGAATCATATGTAAATATACTTTGTTATACTCATCGATCTTTCTCTTCCAAAAGCCAAAAACATGAATTGCAAGTCGTAATAAAGTGTATCATTATCTTTGAGGGAACCAACCCACTGTAACTGATTCGAGACCTCATATTGTGGACTACTTTCTTAAAATATGTTCATCAATATTACCAGAAAAATCATACAGTCATTTCAACAATCTTTTTCAATGCACTCATTCTGACAATAATAAAAGTATTTAAAACATTCAGGGCTTTATTTAGTGGTCTGTTTATACATTGAATATGAAATTTATTCAGTTGCTTATTGAGTTCCATGTGTAGTGTTTTAGCACCTAATCATTCGCATCTTTATATCAGTAATCAGTGTCATGTTTAAAATGAAGTGAATGACTATGTTAATCCATTTTTACTCACATTAAATGTATGTCAGGGAATTGAACAATATCTGCAGTCCTTCATTTACTCGAAACATAAAGTGTTGACATGATAATACAGTGTAATCACACATACGATTGACCGTCTGATTTGAAGTCTTTTAGACAGTCATTTCAAGTTCTTTTTATTTTTTTTGTTTATATCACATAAAAGATCACACATTTTTGTATCTATTGTTACCACAATTTCAGTGCAATTGAGTAACATAAACACATATGACGATATTCGTTTGAAATGTTATCCACAGGCTGTCAATATATACTGCTATAGGAAACAACAATCTGTTTCAGTTTTTGGATAAATATAACACCATCAAACTGCCATAAATCCATTTCATATGGTATGAAAAATCGATCTATATGTAACAACCTACCAGTTGTGGTTAAGTGTGCTTTGATATTTTTAAGCAAACAAGGGGGACATATTGAGTCAGTTATCACTGATCATCAATTTAATGAAATAGAATATACTGAAGTCTTACAAACCATAGAGAAATAGAAGAACAAACTTCTGGTGTTCACCACGTAAAGTATAGTGTTGACTCGTATATCTTCCTTTTTGTATTACAGAAGGCAGTTTTGTGCCACACGACCAGATATCTCGATATTATTATCAATCTTCACTCCATTTCCTTTGTGGTAGTTATCAACTAACTCAGCTCAGTGGATTAGTGGGTAATGTGTTGATGTTTAAATTTCTGGTCGAATATCAGTGAGACGGTAAACACAGGTAGGTGAAGAAATCTGATTCCTTTTATAGAAATAAGTGTTGTGCCAAAAAATTAATAGTGAATGAAGCTAATAATAGTTATAATAAATATGCATCTGAAAGGCGGATGAAACCAAGGTTCGAAAACAGACAATAATCTGAAAAACTGTTCCATTAGTATGATTGGTTGTAAAACGCAAGTTCTGATGTATTTATTGCGATTACCACGTGCGTATCTCTAAAAATGAAGAGCGATCAGTAGCAATAACATGAAAAGTTGGTCACAACATGTGATAGCTTAAATGACAGTTCGGAATGCTAATAATGACTATCAACAATCAAACTAAGAATATACAAATATGGAATAACTTGCTTTTAAAAATCCATTCAGTCAGTGCACGTAAGCTGAAAATGACTGTTACAAAAGTTGATGGATCGTAATTGCTATAACAAATACAGTAAATCTGATTGTTTTGCCTGAATACTTTGCGGTATTATACAACAAATTAACGTGTAACATCATGGTTTCCGATATTATTATGAATGAAACTGTTTACTTAATATCAAAAGTAGTGTAAAACAGTATGCAAAAATGAGTTGAACTAGAAGTGAATTGATACAGAAAGCAAACGAACTAAACACAAGCAGTTGAGATTAAATGATTTCCAGGATATACTGACACATACTGCAGTATTTATAGATTCATCTTCCATATGTATGCAATCTGACCATTCATGAATTTAACTTTGATGGTATAGTAGGCGTTACTTTTAACTTATGGTTCAAGAAATATGAAGATCTCTACAGACTGGACAACGTTTCGTAAAGCAGAACACTTTAAAGAGAACTTGAAACGACGAAACATTAACTCTACGGTAATTTTATCCTTCCAAAAAACTCATGAGATCTCAGTTTTGATGCAACAATTAAAACCCTATTTCAAGACTTCGGAGAATATTCATTTCTTTTTATTATCCGTAACCAATGCTTGTAGATAAAAAAAACTAGAAGATTACAGACAGACAACAATTCTGAACTCAGAATGATTGGCATTAGAGTTGTCTTCTATGATAGAAGAACAGCTTAAATGTCTATTACTTGTTTGTATCGTAAATACACCCATGTATTAAAAGACTAAAATTTGAACGAAGAACAGTCTCTTCGATACATTCTCTTCAGGTTCTACAATTATTAACTCGAATAAGTGATGAAGTTAAAGGCAAAGTGCATCGTTTAAAGCATGTGAATTTAGGATTGTCAAACCTGATCAGATGTATTCATTCACATGCATTTTATGTACATCAATGTCATCGAGTAAACTGTTTACTTTTACAAACAGTAAAATTATTTAATTTATTACGTGTTTTCCATATATCACTGGTTGATTTTCCAATACTTCGTAGAAAACAAAATAAAGTAACAGAAATCATTTTGTTCAACTTATATTTTATTATAGATGGAACGAAATTAGAATGTTTGGAAATGTCTGAATGAGAAAGCCTACTGCAAATCCATTTGAACGTGAACATGAATTACGTCGAAAACGATCACATTTATTTTCTTATAAACAGTAAAATTACATGATCCTTGCAGCTCTTTAGGTAACTAAAATAACTCATAATGTCATTGAATAAGAAAAAGAGAATTCAGCGAAGAAAATTTTCTTTTCGACGAAATCATTTACTTAAGCTGTACATTCGTATATATAGTGATATGGAAAATATATGTCTATAGGAGGCTAGAAAAGATTGCATTATAAATGGATTCGACAATAAATAACAAATGAGGTGACGTACTAATCAAGGGGTAAGGAAGAAAATAATTTATGGGTCAGATAATAGTTCAATTAACAGATATGAAGAAAAGCGACAAACACAAAGGTCATAATAATAATAATAACTGATTAGAGTTTAAATGTAAAATAGTAATTTAAAAAACAAAAAACCGATAATAATCAGATAAAAGTACAGAAAAAAAAACAAAAACAAAACAAAAACAAAAGCGTACCCAATGAGGGAATTAGGGCCAAGGAAGGGTAAGAGGTTGGACGAATCGTTTCTGCACGCAAAGTTCAGGCTTGAATTCATGGATTGCCAATGCCTCAGCAGTGCATAAAATATTGATTCGACCTCCCTTTGATCCGGTTCCTTTAACTTTATAGATTATCTTAAAAGACGTGTCTTTTGGAGCAATGTGTCTACAATTGATCAAATGCTCTTGTATCGAACTGGTTATCTTTTTACATTCACCTTTTAGGAGCCAAGCTGGATAGTGTTCAGAGATACGTTTGGAAAGCGATCGCTTTGTGCGGCCTATATAACGTGCTCCACATGAGCAAGTAAATTTATAAATACACATCGATGTGGCCCAAAGCGAAAGTTTATCCTTAACACACCCCCGAATGGTAGGCCGGCTAGAGAAAACGATTCGGAGCTTGGCTGTGTAGAAAGTTTTATTCAACGTTTTTGAAATCCGTTTATTCAGGATTTCAGCAGCCGTGTCTCCCTTGAATTCCATATTCATAAACAAGGTTTTCTTCTGCACTGTCAAAGTTAGTTCCTGCTGACGTCTAGATGTTAAGTTGCTATCGACGAACCTCGGTGGATAACCGTTTTTGATGAGGGTCTGTCGAAGATGAAGTAATTCTTCATTTATTGTGTCGCTAGAACAGATTCGCTTAATCCTAGATGATAAAGAGTGAATTAAGTTCCTCTTTCGACTCAGTGGAACCCAACTATGGAAATTCGTGTATTGTCCATTCCAAGTGGGTTTTCTATACATAGATCTTTGTAAATAACCATCAGGCAATCTTTTCAAATGGACATCAAGAAAATGGAATTCGTGGTTCGATTCTGCTTCTAAGGTAAATTGAATTGAAGGGTGACAGTTATTGAAAATATTTAATATTTCATTGTGGTCCATATCATCATCACAAATAATGAAAGTATCATCCATATATCTCTTATATAAATGAAATTTCTCGATTATTGGACGAAGTGCTGAATTTTCTAGATTGGCCATGAAACAATCAGCCAAAAGAGGACCCAATGGAGAGCCCATTGCAACTCCATCTGTTTGTCTATAGAAACCATCATTAAATTTAAATTGTACGTTGAGCGTGCATCGTAGGAGTAGTTCTTTAAGATAGTGTTTTGGGATACATATCTCCAGATTATTATTTTCAATATAGTCACATAAAAAACAAATAGTTTCTGTGAGAGGAACATTTGTAAACAACGACGTGACATCTAATGAGAGCATTTTCTTACCCATTACGTTGATATTTCTGATTGAGTCGACAAATTCAAAGGAATCAAGAGCATTGTATTTGTTGATATGATTTTTAACAGGTTGTAAAATGTCAACTAACCATTTAGCAATAGAGTGATATGGAGAGTTGTTCATATCAAGTATTGGACGTAAAGGGACATTATTCTTATGAACTTTTGGGAGTCCATATAGTCTAGGTACGACAGAACCCGATGGTTTGAGATGTTCAAAGAGGTCACAATTGATAATGAACTCATCTTTCATCTTCTTTAGGATTTTAATTAGCATCTGTTCGGTTTTTTCAGTTGTGTCATTTTGGACGGTTTCTTTAGAGAATTTGACCGGATCAGATAGTATCGAAGATATTTTGGAAATATAGTCAGGGCGATCCATAAATACAATTCCTGCACCCTTGTCTGGGCGACATAACACTAAGTCATGATTTTTCCGAAGATCAGATAATTGAGATTTGTGTTTTTTTGTGAGTAAGCGACCAACTATAGGGATTTTATTTACATATTGATTACAACAGTCTACAAGAGTTGTTTTGAAATGCTCAAAATCTTTATTAGATACTGGAATAAGGTCATTTGTTTGACGGATAAGACTTTCAAACTGGATTTTAGTATTCAATTCATTAATGTTAGTAGACGTACTACAAAATTTAGGACCAAGGGATAATGCTTGTAGCTGAATAGTCGATAATGTTATGCTTGAATAATTGAAAACATATTTCTCTGGCGATTCGGGAAAAGAAGCTTGAGTCTCCGTCTGTTTTAAACTTTTCATTAATTTCAAAGTCATATCTTCCGTACGATTTTTGCTAACAGTATCAATGTAATCCTTAAATTTGAAACGTTGATCTTCTGACAAATCAAATAACGTGTGTGAACGTAATGAGATATTCCGTTCCAATTCTGGGATTCTAGACTTAATTTCATCGACATAATTCAAAGTAAGGCGTTTCAAAGATCGATGATTTGGATGAATATGGTTACGGCGTAATGATTTGAAAAATGGTCTTGGATATTCACGTTTGTCTATACAGCTTCTCAGAAAATCAATTCTAGTATTCGCTATTGCAAGCTTGACAGAATAACTAAGAAACCCACTGAGTTCCTTTACTGTCGCATGATCCTTGCAGCTCTTTAGGTAACTAAAATAACTCATAATGTCATTGAATAAGAAAAAGAGAATTCAGCGAAGAAAATTTTCTTTTCGACGAAATCATTTACTTAAGCTGTACATTCGTATATATAGTGATATGGAAAATATATGTCTATAGGAGGCTAGAAAAGATTGCATTATAAATGGATTCGACAATAAATAACAAATGAGGTGACGTACTAATCAAGGGGTAAGGAAGAAAATAATTTATGGGTCAGATAATAGTTCAATTAACAGATATGAAGAAAAGCGACAAACACAAAGGTCATAATAATAATAATAACTGATTAGAGTTTAAATGTAAAATAGTAATTTAAAAAACAAAAAACCGATAATAATCAGATAAAAGTACAGAAAAAAAAACAAAAACAAAACAAAAACAAAAGCGTACCCAATGAGGGAATTAGGGCCAAGGAAGGGTAAGAGGTTGGACGAATCGTTTCTGCACGCAAAGTTCAGGCTTGAATTCATGGATTGCCAATGCCTCAGCAGTGCATAAAATATTGATTCGACCTCCCTTTGATCCGGTTCCTTTAACTTTATAGATTATCTTAAAAGACGTGTCTTTTGGAGCAATGTGTCTACAATTGATCAAATGCTCTTGTATCGAACTGGTTATCTTTTTACATTCACCTTTTAGGAGCCAAGCTGGATAGTGTTCAGAGATACGTTTGGAAAGCGATCGCTTTGTGCGGCCTATATAACGTGCTCCACATGAGCAAGTAAATTTATAAATACACATCGATGTGGCCCAAAGCGAAAGTTTATCCTTAACACACCCCCGAATGGTAGGCCTATGTATAGATCTATGTATAGAAAACCCACTTGGAATGGACAATACACGAATTTCCATAGTTGGGTTCCACTGAGTCGAAAGAGGAACTTAATTCACTCTTTATCATCTAGGATTAAGCGAATCTGTTCTAGCGACACAATAAATGAAGAATTACTTCATCTTCGACAGACCCTCATCAAAAACGGTTATCCACCGAGGTTCGTCGATAGCAACTTAACATCTAGACGTCAGCAGGAACTAACTTTGACAGTGCAGAAGAAAACCTTGTTTATGAATATGGAATTCAAGGGAGACACGGCTGCTGAAATCCTGAATAAACGGATTTCAAAAACGTTGAATGAAACTTTCTACACAGCCAAGCTCCGAATCGTTTTCTCTAGCCGGCCTACCATTCGGGGGTGTGTTAAGGATAAACTTTCGCTTTGGGCCACATCGATGTGTATTTATAAATTTACTTGCTCATGTGGAGCACGTTATATAGGCCGCACAAAGCGATCGCTTTCCAAACGTATCTCTGAACACTATCCAGCTTGGCTCCTAAAAGGTGAATGTAAAAAGATAACCAGTTCGATACAAGAGCATTTGATCAATTGTAGACACATTGCTCCAAAAGACACGTCTTTTAAGATAATCTATAAAGTTAAAGGAACCGGATCAAAGGGAGGTCGAATCAATATTTTATGCACTGCTGAGGCATTGGCAATCCATGAATTCAAGCCTGAACTTTGCGTGCAGAAACGATTCGTCCAACCTCTTACCCTTCCTTGGCCCTAATTCCCTCATTGGGTACGCTTTTGTTTTTGTTTTTTTTTTTTTTGTTTTTTTTTTCTGTACTTTTATCTGATTATTATCGGTTTTTTGTTTTTTAAATTACTATTTTACATTTAAACTCTAATCAGTTATTATTATTATTATGACCTTTGTGTTTGTCGCTTTTCTTCATATCTGTTAATTGAACTATTATCTGACCCATAAATTATTTTCTTCCTTACCCCTTGATTAGTACGTCACCTCATTTGTTATTTATTGTCGAATCCATTTATAATGCAATCTTTTCTAGCCTCCTATAGACATATATTTTCCATATCACTATATATACGAATGTACAGCTTAAGTAAATGATTTCGTCGAAAAGAAAATTTTCTTCGCTGAATTCTCTTTTTCTTAGTAAAATTACAATTACAGAGTTTTATTCCTTGGATTAGTTTCAATGATGTATTGTATTGTTTGAACCAAACGTAAATTAATTGGCAAATTGGTGTAAAATAGAGTATACAGTACTAATACTGCTAACCTCCAATATGGAAAGAAGATACGAACTCGGAACTTTCCAACAATAAATTGAGTAAAGCAGATTGTTATCTGTAAGGAGAAATTCAAAAATGTGTGTAAGGAGATTAGATTAACCCAGAAAATGAATGTTCAATTATTACACAAATTACATATTCAATTATATCAACACTGAAAGTAGTAAGGATGTTACATCCTGAAATGAGTCATTGAAACATTAATCTACTTACATATGCAACCAAATAAGTAATATTTTCAGTTTTGCAAGTAAATGGAAATACTCAATAGTAATTTCAGTTTACATCTAAGAGAACAATGACTATTCTTTAGAAATCGAAGAAAGGGTGAAGCATGATATGAACAGGATGAAAGTATCATTCACGTAAACTTCAACAAACTGCTCTTATTACTTGCAGATAGTGACGAATTCTCTTATCAGTCCAAACTATTGTATTATACAGTTGATTATTTATGAAGACTAGTAATGCTGCATAAATAAATACATAAGTGAATGTTACTCACAAGGAATAGTATTATGTCACCACCTAATTCGAGAGCGACCAATGCTCGCTAAAATGCATTGATAAGTTAACATTTAACAAACGGATATTAAGCATAAATTTATCAATATCAAAAAGTGACTGTGAAATGAATTGAACTGCATATTTAGATACAGCTCATCTTCAAAATTCTGTAATCTCGGACTTTTACTGTTTAGAAGAAGACTAATGCATATTATGTATTGAAGAGAATTCATTTCACTTTGTCTGTTCTAAATTGTTAATCATAATCACCTACAACTTATGGATGTAAGAAAGACGCCTAGTTGAAGACCGTGATTTATTCTTGTACAAGTATCATGCACAATCTGTTATAGTTACAGTGGCCAAGATTATAGAAAATTGTTGGTTAAACATATATGAATAAAGAATCGGCTGAAGTTGGACATTTACAACATTGGATACCGGCTCAGTCGTCTGGTGGTTAAGCGCTCGCGCGCAAAACTGATAGTTCCTGTATGCCTATATGCCAATAAGAGACTGATCAATTATAGTCCTAAATATGAATGGGAAGATTCAAACAAACAATACCAAGTGAATTTAATACCCAACGTAGTTTAACGTAATCGTTAATTCAGAATAACTTTATCAAACCAATTCGTTTTCTTTATTTTCGCAAAACTGATTACTTACCCACCTGTCACTTAGAAAACGTCTACAATTTGAAGTATATATATAAGTGGGTCAGTACAACTGCTTTCTGAAAACAAACTAGCTGCGAAAGCGTTTATTTAAATTTGAAACTTATGAGTGGACTCAGTATTTAATTATTTTCTACTGTGTATTGGAAGTATTATCCAGTTAATTTGTGTTTGAAGTGTGTGTCAGATGTTTAGGTCGTGAAAGAATCCTATCATAGTATAATAGTAGTTTCTTTGATGTATTTTCATGAAAACATGGTCATATCAACAATGAGTAGCTTGGTAATAAAACAGTTTCACTCGTTCACATACCCGTCGGTTTAAAACATAAAACACAGTCGCAGCTGCAACAAAAACAGTGGAAATAACCACAAAATATATTAAAATCAACAAGAAGTGATCGGCTAATCGTGTTTGGATTCCACCTCCAATGAATATGGAACATGTAATAGATATCAAGGTAATTGCGAAGGCAGCAACGTTCAAGTAAACGCATACTTTCCTAATCAAAATTCCAATCGCTATACCGATCGATATCGACTGAAATATAACAAAGTTAAACAAAATTTTAATTAGTGGTCAACGTTTAGTTGACCGCTTGCAGAAAAGTTTCTGTACAATATCTATCGTCATTAATATGTATTTTATGTTAACTTTCAAAGTAAAAGCATTTATTTTGTAGGTTTCATTAAACTCATTTACTTATTGAAACCTATTCACAAACACCATAGGATTTTGCATACAAATGTACATATGTTGTTTGTTGACAAAATCCCTAGTTTATGAATTCAAGTGAAATTCTAATCTGATTATTGCATCGATAAATACAGGGGAAGTCCACTTCCATTCTGTCATTCACGCGAACTTATAAGACATTGATTGTTACAAACAAAATTGACAAACAAATTCTTTTGTTTAGTTCGAGCTCCTATTTGTGGTCTGCATATTACAGAATGTATGATGTTAGACGAAACCATGAACATTTCATTCAACATACAGATTATAGTTACAACTGATATGGATGAATGTTTATTGTGTCCTTAATAAATGATGAACTGATTAGGGTGAACGCAACACCAGAAAATAAACTGAACTTAATAAAAGTCCTATGGAGTAATCTAGGAACGAAAATTTGAACCGTGTGATTTGATAAGCAAAATGTGACTACTAGTAATAGTCACTAATCAATTTATAAAATAAATGCTTGATGATTGAATGAACTGACATGATGTGATTATTCAATGAATACACTAACAGTCAGTGTTTTCAAACCTTCATTCATAATGTGTGGAATTTCGCAACTAATTCCCTTCTTCATATATTTGTGGTGGTTGCAGAATGATTAAGTTTGAATAGACTATTTAACTTTACAGACCTTAGCAAAATGGAACATTAGTGGAATCTTTTTTTTACATGAGCAGAAGGGGATATATCTCAATTTCCGTTGACATAGTGGTGGAAAATAGAAAAAAGAAAAGAATGAGTGATTTTAAATTCGTGTTGTTGTTTGTATGGACTATGAATAAATAAAGATAATTTGTAAGATTCCTCCCTACGCTCAGATAACAATTTAATAACTTCATTTCCATCAAAAATTACGATAAGAAAACATTGATCATACTAATGTAAGTCGTTTGAGTTGATTCAATGAACACGTGGATTCTGACTCATTGATGTGATGCATTCCATCTAATGATCGTTTGAAAACTTTTGATCAACGTCTTCCAAATTGCTGAATACAGTGAAAAATGAATGAATTAAAACTGTTATAAAGGATATGTAGATTGAATGGAAACTACTCTCAGGAATAAATAATTATCTATTTGAGTAAAGGAACGAGCGTACACCTGGTGATGTTTTCAAATATTATCACACATGTTTAAAAATTAACGCTAGTTTATTATTTGATATATTTCTAAAATTTCGAGAGTTTCCGGGGCACGCTTGGGGAAAATTATACAATGTCTTCTGTTCAAGTGGTGAAGGTTTGAATATTCAACCATTATTAACAGTCATTGTATTTGCTCAAAGTAAACCTGAGATCATTTTGTTAGTTTGTAGAAGTGAAAACATGAATAGGTTCAATAATCATTAAAATCTCAACAGCTTACCTGCATCTAGTGATAAATAAAACGTTGTAAAAGAACTTTATAAGATGCTTTCCATAAAAAGTGGAAACTATTTAACAAAATGAATTTAATGATTAAAGTTAATAAAAAACATTTCTTATCTTCGAAATTTATTCGCCTATCAGGTTTTCGTGGATTTTTACAGCATCGATAATGTCCTCAGAGGAGCTATTGTAATTATTTAGTGACAGAGTGCAACAAAACCCGGTGGAAGAATAATCTTAGATGACAACTTGTTTTTCTTGCATGTATTCATATATCATTGTTAAGGTGTCTGTGAAAATCTTATCAAAATGTCAAAACAACTGAAAATTCAATTTACCTCGATCTTATTGACTTTCTGTAATAGAAATTGTAAGTAATAAATGTTACAAATGCAGACATTGATAAGAAGAATTTAGAAAATGCGAATTCTGTTATAGTGAATTCAGAGGAACTTTAGAATTTATTCAGTTGATGAATTTCACTAAATGATGAGCACTAATATAAGAGTACTTATGAATATTAGATTTCGCCTAAGGCACTAATTATAAAGCTCTTCTGCTCTTCACTTTATTGATGACGCTGATTTTCGGTAAGGAGTAATCATTGAATCACTTTCTAATTTTCTGAGTTTTACTCGATTATTTATCAAGATTAATGACTCTTTACAATTCACACTTATACTAGAAATTTTGTTTACACCATCAGTTATAAGCCTTTACCGATATTTTGTAAAATGGCATTTGCTGAATGTATGATACTGGTGAATAAAGGATTCATTAGCCTAATCAGAAGTTAAATGTGTACACATGTTAGACAAGACGAAGAATTTCTTTGAACTAGTTAAAATGTTGGATAGAATACTAAAGGTAAATTCTGTATTTAGTAAAAATGAAGTGTACCAGCAACGTGGTTATGGGAGGTGCCACGTTTGAGTTCGCAGTGAAGAACACAGAATATCATAGAAATATCATTTTTCAACATGACATTTTGTTTATCATGACAAATGGATATAAAATGTCATTCAAAACAATGAAAAATAGGTTTAATTTTATGAAATGACGAGGAACGTATCTCTTTCCTACTATTTAATCCGTCTTTATACTGAACATAAAATGAAATATATATAATCGAAACATTAAATTGATACAAGAACTTTCGTCTAAATTATAACGAATAGTTTCACAGTAATTGGGGCACCGAGTTGATGTAAGACATTAAATAGGAATAATATATTTGTAAAATCTCAACGAATATACTTAAAATAAATGAAACATTTCATTCAGTAGTCTGATTCAAGTTTCTTCAATGGAAAGATTCAAGTATCAACAATCTCCAAATGACCGAAATTTCGTGAAACAACATTTCGATTGATTGACATCTATCTTATCGAAAAGTAGCTTAATGTTAAATAGTTAAATAACTTCTGAAATGTACTAAGAAGCAAATGAGTAATGTAACTGTTTTTCAATGGTAGCAAAATATTGGCTTCCGGTATTTATTCAGTTATAAATGTCGGGGGGTTTCGTACAAAAGCGATAAATGATTTAAATTAATGCAATGAAATTCTACTATACAAACGTACCAATCTGTCAGCCAATTGTCCCCTAAAATAGGTAGTATACAATATTGATAAAAGAATCGGAGTCATAGTGAACATATACAGTAAAAATGTGTTAACTCATGAAGGGACTAAAAAGTCTAAAATAAATCAAACCATCATTGTCCAAGGCGATTATTCAAGCTCATTTTTGTAATTTTGTGATTTACGCAAAGTTTTCATTTAACAGTCTAATCCATTTTATGAGTGAAAAAAGTTTAAAGCGTTATGCTGGTTTTTTTTCGTTTTATCATCAAATGTGATATTGTTAACTGAGTTTGATCAGTCCATACTCACATAAGAAATCATTGCATATGCGAATCAGAAATATATTTAGTCATAAGTGAATAATGTTTCAGATGGTATATATATGTCAATTTATTGACGATAATAATCTTCTACATGGATATAAAAGTCATCATACAAGGAACCTTATTAGAAACATCCAATTACTCACCTGAGTCCCACTGAAAATTGTCTAGCAAAATAATATTTATATTTGGTAATTAAGAAATAAATTATGAGTTTATCTTTTTAACAGATACAAAAACAGGATACTGAATTCTTCAGTTATGGAAGATCGCGAATATTACTGTAATTCGAAAACTGATATTTGGTCTGCAGTGGATAACTGAAGGAAATTTTGCGACGACCACGAGAGACAAACAACCCCGACTGGTGCTGGTATCACAACCAGTACGGTAAATCCTCTAGAAATTGCAGGAAGCCCTGCAATTATCCAACCCCAAAATCGAGTGACACAAAAAACAGTTCGGGAAACTTACCAGCCGGCACGCGTTAACGGCAACCGTAGCCGGCGAACACAGCCGCCTCTTATATGTTGCGGATGTGACTACGAAAGTTCGCTACCTCGTCGACACCGGCGCAGAAGTTAGCGTTCTTCCAGCAAATCCCGACGACAGACTTCGCGAGTCTGTTTTAAGTTTACAGGCGGCAAACGGAAAGCCGATCGCTACTTACGGTAAAAGGTACGTCTACCTTAACGTGGGTTTACGCAAACCCATACACTGGATTTTCGTGGTTGCAGATGTCTCTATGCCAATCATTGGTATAGACCTGTTACAACACCACAATCTACTCATCGACACACGCTCACGAATGTTAATAGACGGAAACACTAAGTTATCCGTTTGCGTAACTCCTTGTTCCGGTTGCAGGTTATCCCCAGTCACGATTAAGCACACCATAGACCCCTCGTACCAATCAGTACTCGACAAATACCCCGGGATATACCAATCGCAATCGAAATTGCCTTGTGTAACCAGCAATGTTACACATCACATGTTGACTACAGGACCACCTGTATTCTCGAAAGCCCGTCGACTAGCTCCCGAAAAGCTTAGGTTAGCTAAAAACGAATTCGACCACATGATGGACCTAGGGATAATTCGACCATCGAATAGTCCATGGGCATCCCCATTGCACATGGTCCCTAAAAAGGACAGCAATGATTGGCGGCCAACTGGTGATTATCGGCGTCTGAATGCTAACACCATTCCCGATCGTTACCCGCTGCCTCATATTCACGATTTGACAGCTACCTTGAAAGGTACAACTGTCTTTTCGAAAATCGACTTGGTTAAAGCTTATAACCAAATCCAGATGGCACCTGACGACATTCCTAAAACCGCCATCATCACTCCTTTCGGTCTTTACGAATTTCTACGAATGCCTTTTGGTTTAAGAAATGCGGCTCAAACCTTCCAAGGTTTATAGACGACGTCTTCCTAGGTCTCAACTTCGTACATGCGTATGTTGATGACTGTCTAATAGCAAGTCTGGACAGAGAATCACATCTCAAGCATCTGGACATTGTTTTCGATCGACTCCAAAGGCATGGCATTACTGTAAACATTCAGAAATGCCAAATCGGAACTAACTGCTTAGACTTCTTAGGACACACTATTGATGCCCAAGGCATCCGACCACTTAGGAGCAAAGTGGCGGCCACTCTGGATTACCGAGAACCGACCACGATCAAGCGGTTACGAACTTTTAACGGACTCGTAAGTTTCTATAGACGTTCATACCTAAATGCGCATCCCTAATGAAACCGTTAACCGATCATCTTCGTGGAAATGCGAAATCAATTAGTTTAGACGACATAGCCCGTAAAGCATTCTCCACAGTTAAGGAACACATCGCCAAAGCAACCCAGCTTGCTCATCAGGACACTCAAGCGCCCATTGGTATCGCAGTAGACGCATCCAACTCCGCAATCGGAGCAGTCTTACAACAATGGGTTAACAACTCGTGGCAACCTTTAGGATTTTTCTCGAGACGGTTGTTAGACGCGGAATCTAGGTACAGCACGTTCGGTAGGGAACTCCTAGCTATGTATTGTGCTGTACGGAATTTTCAACATTCCATCGAAGGAAGAGAATCCACGCTTTTTACCGATCACAAACCTCTTACCTTCTCTTTAAGTTCATCTTCAGACAAGTACTCACTGCGAGAGTCTCGACAACTCGACTACATTTCGCAGTTTACTTCAGATATACAACACATTTCTGGAGCTAACAATGTAGTCGCAGACGCCTTGTCTCGAATAAGTTCCTTGAACAGTTTCCAAGGAATCGACCTTCTTAAACTCGCTCAGCTTCACAAAGAAGACATTGATCTTCAGCATGAGTTATCCTCGACAACTCTTAAACTAAGTATTAGGCAGATGGGAACAGGTAAGGAAACCTTACTCTGTGACACATCTACAGGTAGGGATCGTCCAATTGTACCAAAACATTATCGCCGCAACGTCTTCAATACGTTGTACAATCTTTCTCATCCAGGTGCTCGTGCAACTGTCAAACTTATAGCCGAACGCTTTTGTTGGCCTGGTATGAATAAAGACGTGAGGGAGTCGGCACGCTCCTGTGTAAGCTGTCAGAAATCTAAGGTGATCAGACACAACAAATGTCCCTTAGGTTCTTTCAAAACCCCTGACGCTCGTTTCGACCACGTCCATCTAGATTTGGTAGGACCCTTACCCGACTCGCACGGATACTCATATCTCCTAACATGCGTAGACCGTTTTACTCGATGGCCAGAAGCAGTACCGATTAAGGACATTACTGCTGAAACAGTGGCTCGCACTTTCGTCGAACGATGGGTAGCAAATTTCGGCTGCCCTTCCACAATCACTACAGACCGCGGACGCCAGTTCGAAACTGGACTTTTCCGCTGTCTGACCTCATGTTTAGGAATCACGCGCTTCCGAACGACCGCCTACCACCCATGTTATGACGTATGAAAAACGTAATTATATGAACGTGCTATTATAAGAGGAATGAATTTATTATTTATTCATTAATGGCGCTTAATAAGATATTGTCTCTATGTGAACTGGACGATTCATTGTTCGCACGTTTTGTTTCAGGGTTATTAAGACTTGGACCGTGTACAGGGCATGTCTCTGAAACAGGTTGTACTGGGCTACTGGGCTGATCATGTATAACTGCTGCGCTTAAATTATTGCTTTGTATGGATTCATTGAGGCTTTCGCCGGCATATTCATTCGTTCTGCAATCGTTTTCCAGCTCTGTACGCAATTTTGAAATTAATGCGTCAACTTCCGTTGCACCCCCAAAGCATGGGTGATTCAGCAGCTTCGCGTGTAATTTGTCAATGAATTCCAATTGACTCTTTCTAACGAGCTGTTCTAGTTGTTGGATTAGCAACTGAAATTGGTTGGAAGTTAGAGCCATTTTTTATTACCCGTCGCCAATTGTTATGACGTATGAATTTGTAATAATATGGACGTGCAATTGGAGAGGAATGAATTTATTGATCGGAGGCAAATGATACTTGAAATTGTACGAGCAGTCTTGATTGCGTATCGGCCCTGCTATCTGCCTAGCCCAGCCAGTTGAGTCCAGAACACAAATAACAGCCTCGGCAATATGAGTCATTATTCACAAGCATACTGGGTTTATATACTAACCAAACAGACCAAAATATACCAAAAAATAGAAAGATAACATTTGTACAATAATTGGCCAATGTGGCTATGGATAGGGGGAAAGTAATCAATAACAATAGTTCAAAGGTCAAAATAAAGGTTATGATAAGAGGAACACGAATACGATTAGGTCAGTTATTTAACAACTATACAATAGGAAATAGGCATATTACATTGATCCATAAATAGACCTCAGATTTACCATTCATAATTCACCAGGGGATATAACACCTCCCCTTTTTGAGAAATCCGGAGTCGATATCCGGATTTTAAATTTCTCGAATTCATCCTTCCCCACGAAAGACTGTTGGATCCTCATATAGCCAGGTTACTATTAATGTAACATTATATAGAACATGTTTGTTATATTTAACAGAGAAAACATTAGAATTGACTGCATCATGAGGATCGACGACAATTGATTTGAGGTCACCAGCTTTCGATTCTTGTGAGACAGTTTGCTTGAATTTCTTCGGAACCTCATTGACAGATAATGAATCATAATCAGTGGATTCTTGATTATCATTTAATGCATCTGACATTTTTCGCTCATTTTTATAAGAGAGTTCAACAGGAACATATGAATCATCAAAATAATCTAAATCTGGTAGAACAATTACAGAATTTTGATCATTAGATTCATTAGGAACATTTTCCGTATCATGATTAATTTCATTTGGCGCCTCTGTATTCAATACACTGCTCGATTTGTTTTCCGTTTCTTCATGGACGGGTACTGCAGCAATTTTAATGGCGCTTAATAAGATATTGTCTCTATGTGAACTGGACGATTCATTGTTCGCACGTTTTGTTTCAGGGTTATTAAGACTTGGACCGTGTACAGGGCATATCTCTGAAACAGGTTGTACTGGGCTACTGGGCTGATCATGTATAACTGCTGCGCTTAAATTATTGCTTTGTATGGATTCATTGAGGCTTTCGCCGGCATATTCATTCGTTCTGCAATCGTTTTCCAGCTCTGTACGCAATTTTGAAATTAATGCGTCAACTTCCGTTGCACCCCCAAAGCATGGGTGATTCAGCAGCTTCGCGTGTAATTTGTCAATGAATTCCAATTGACTCTTTCTAACGAGCTGTTCTAGTTGTTGGATTAGCAACTGAAATTGGTTGGAAGTTAGAGCCCTTCCACTCGTCTTGCTAGGTATCCGCAATGCAGTGAAAGCTGACATTGGATACACAGCATCTCAACTCGTTTACGGAACAACACTCCGACTCCCAGGAGAATTCGTGAATCCTTCAGCTTCTTCATTGAACATGGATATAAGCTCTTACAAGAGTAGGCTTACAAACGCTATGCGTTCAGTTAAACCTGCTCACACTTGATTTCAATCAACTGATGTTTTCGTTCAACCCGAATTACGACACAGTACACACGTTTTCATTCGTCGAGACTCATATCGACGACCCCTCGAATCAGCATGCGAAGGACATGTATTTTAGGTGATCATTAATAAGTGATCAGCTACAAATAATGTACAGGTCAACATATTATATGCTTTCAATGAATTTACAAAAAAAAACCTTGATAACCTTGATATTGCGTTCATTTTCGACACCCTTTCCAAAGCTAAAATGATCAATCATTTTTTGGTATTAAGAATAACGGTTTGCAAAATAACTGAATTATAAAGATTATTTGCTTTTTTCTCAGACATTATTACTAAATTCAGATTGCGTAAAAGTTGCTTCATCTACACATCTCTTACGGTTAGTGTGACTTCGGCATGCCCCATTCACTTTCTCTTCATCATTTATACGAATATAACGTTTATTAAATAAGCGAACTATGTGTTAAATTAACTTATGGGAATATTTAAATGAAATTGTGTTCACTAATTGTGTATTAAACATTTGAGACTACCCTTTGCAAATTCAATAATCACCATTATCAACTATTAATAAAAACTGTCAGTTTTTTCAAAAATTAACTTTCAATGATCTACACATTTTAATCGTTTAAAGATCCCAATCATATTAAAAGACTAATATTTGAACGAAGAATATTCTTTTCGATAAATCCTCTTCAGGTTCTACAATGATATATCCAAATTAATAATCCGAAAAAAATGGTCAGGTTGAAGGCAAACTACAACGTTTAATGCATGTAAATTTAGGATTGTCAAACCGAATACAATAAAATTGTTAATGTTAATATGACTCATATAGAATGTTAACTTGAATCTGTATATACGTAAAGTGAAAATTTAAGATCTGTGATCAGAATATAAATATGGGTCAGATAGGGTGAGAGAGATATATGATAGTGCAATTACAAGTCGATCAAGTGGAAGACTAAATTGTGTGAAAAATGAGTGATCTACACATTATTATTACTACTCTTGTCACGATAACTGATAACTTTAGTTGCATTTCTACTTCATAAAAAAAGAAATTATTCCGGTATACATTCATTGACAGCAGCAGTATAGCAGGGTAATGAAATGGATTTGTTTTTGTTTTTTTTCGAAGGTAAAATTTTTTACAAAACTCACATGGAACAATGGGAAAATAGTTAATTATTGTAAATAATAATCGAATGTAAAAATGTCAATTCTTACATCCAATAAAAGCACTTTATTCTAGTTCGATTTGAACGAATCAGATTACAAAACTGCACAATATACAATCAATTAAATAATTATTACAGGTGACAAAATGTTTGTTCATTTGCACTTGAGCACACACTTTCAAAAACAAGTTCATCAATTACCAATTGCTAAGGTTTTTTCACATCCTTCATATTAAAAAAATCGATAACATTAGGGTCACGTCGATTTTTTTTAATAAATTTTTTTGTCCCCCTTTATCAAAAAATTTTCATACCAACCTGGCATATGAAGGATTAAACGTAAACTTGGCAAAAACAAAGTTATTTGAGTTATGATCCAGTATGATCTTCTCAACTGCATAGTTTATCTAAATCTTTTATTGCATTTTACAGAAGATATAACCATATACCCTTGAGCTGATAAGTTTTTTATTCTTACGGTGTGTGCTACTGATGTCGACAGTTGTAAGTAGTGTGTATCATCAATCAAAAGAGAAATACCTGGTAGAAGATTGTTAAGAAGATCGAAGAAAAGAGAACAAGAATAAAGAATGATTGGTGTGGAAATGAAGAAACAGTGAAGTCTTAGACAATAGATCGACATTTTGCAAATGAAGTATTTATTGTATGATTCTCAGATGTTACTAAGACTTTCTGTAATTTTGTGTTCTTATACATTCTATTGCCCAAATTTGTATCCTCGTTCACTACAGACGATCGAATCATAATGAATGAACTAATGTCACCAATTTTAAGTTTTCTTTAAAAATATATCATCCTAACAATTTCATATCATTATGAAACAACCTCTTAGGTTATTTCAGCCTAGTTGCAACTAATCTTTCTCAAAGCACTAGATTTGCACACCATCCAAACTGATGTCATCATTGACACAGAAGCGCGATCATATAATTTATTATCAAAATTTTGTACGTTTGTTTGTATTACTCTTTTGATAATGCATTTTGTAGTTTCATGTCATCATTGTAAATGTCATACATCATCATTGCAAAGGGCAGAAAAATATTCTTTTATTGAACCAGTCATTTGTTTAACAGAATGCATATTACAATATAGACTAATTAGTAATGCATATCCTTCATGTAAGTCAGTAATAATTAATAAGTATTAATAAGAATTTACATATCCTGAAATAGTGGACAGTTCTATCATTTAACTGTTTCTCCAATTAAGGCAACTTCAAAGTTATCAAGATGGACCTGTTTATATTTTGTGATAAGAAAACGAAAATGTTTAAAGCTAATTCGAAATGAATCATATTCACTTCATCATTTCTTTTTCTATAAAATATTACTAGTAATGCAGTGTGTTCGCATGGTTAACGAAGATGACTAGTCTCTACTACTTTGAGACTTACCCATATATGGATTTTGAAAAACTGACACAAAAACCACCATCAATGCAATGAATAGAAACATCTTGCCAAATGAAAGTAGTTGGAAACATGTGTGTTTAAATACTGTTTTAATGGTCAAGTGTGGTTAATGAAATGACATTTACTGTACATCTTGTCACTAACTAAATGTTTCGTTTTAGCGAGTTATTCATAATTTAACCACGCCCATATGTTTGGTTGATGGATCAGTGTAAATTAAACAAACACTGACATAAATTTACATTTGAATAATTAAGAGTTTTAAATATACGTATCACAAAAATCTTGGTTCATTGATGACTTGACCAAAATAGTGTCCCATCTCTAATAATAGTGCACAAACCATTGTATTGTTTAAAAGTATTAATTCCATTTACAGTAACAGAAAAGTCAAGCTCGTAGTGTAAACGTTAAATGATAATGATGTTGATAATGTTTTAAAGCTCTAAATTTTACTTTGGATTTTCCACAGCCCATATTAATCTACAAGCATTCATGGCCTAGAATCATAAATATAAAAAAATTATAGGAATTCTGCAGTTCTGTTCATCAAAGTGTTGAAAGAAAGAGGAAGTTGTTGAAAGGATTGCTCAGAAAATAACAATTAGTAAGATAATAATCTTTTCAGAGTGTTTTCTGGATTGAATCCCGCATACTAATTTGTAAGTAAAATTTTAAAATACAAAAATAATTCATTTTTGTATTGATTGTTTCAATCATCCCATTGATGTTCAGGAATGTGATCGATCGCACTTTTATACACATATATAGATCCTATACGGATCACCTCGATACTGCGTTAAGCCATAGGCAGGCGAATCCAAATGACTAGTCTCAAATAGAACTAAACGCGCGTCCTGGATTTCACTGCTAGCGAACATCTATCTCTAATAAGTTAATGCTTTTAAATTTAGTCTCGATTGCCGGAAATGTAAAATATCATTCCATAACTTTCTCAGTGAACTTGTTATTATCTAAAATGTATGCACGATTTTTCGTCACGCAATCTGAATATATTCTTTCGAATGACTGTAGACCTTCCTTATTTTGGCCATCATTCATTTTTGTTTGACAGAGAGTTGCGGTTGTTTTGTTGATTTCATGGCTAGCAGTAAAACCCTTGATGATTATCCATAAGTGCTACTAGAAGTACAGTGATATCGTACTCTAATATTTGAATAAGAGATATAATAATAATAATAATAAGAGATATAACGAAGTTCGAAAAGGTAAATGATTATGAACATTTCGTTGCAAACTGAATACCACCTCAGTAATACGTTGACAACAAACTATGAGTGTTGGATTTTGTCAAAATAATCCCTAAATTTATTATCTGATGGATGATTTCCCTTTAGATATCGCCATCTTTGTTACCCAAAAAATCATTTAAATTGTAAATCATGCTGTCATTAATTCACGTTTTACCCGTTTATCGAAAAGCATGATAATTATATATTCCTCATGTTTCGTGACATTTTATTGTTGATCACATATAAAACCGATTGATGAGCATTGGAAATAAACTAGCTGTTTAATTCACTGAATCAATCGTTGTATGATGTGTGCTAAAGACAATGACAGATATAAATAGTACGTATGATAAATCGATAGTGAAATGCTTGACCGCAAAATGTGAAGATGATCAAAGAAAAGAGAACGAGAACAGAGAATAATTGATGTGAGAACGAAAGAACAATGAAATCCGAGTCGATTGATTGACATTTAACAAATGAAGAATTTACTGTATGAACCTCAGATTTTACTAAAATGTTCTGTAATTTTATATTCAAATACATTCGATTGTACTCACTTGTGTTCTCGTTCATTACAACTGTATAAGAAGATATTAAGTAAACAGTCAGCAGTTTGTTGAATATGTAAGTAGTCAATTGTCTTGTTCCGTAGAAGAGAGAATAGCTGATAACAGGTTGTAATCAAGTTTTAATGGTCAAGATTAGCTGCATATAAATACTGAACGTAATAAAAGTATAAAATTTGGTTTCAAAGTTGGTAGTTTTTTATAATATGTCCTGATTATAAGCAGAGATGGATAGTGGCTAGCAGTGGAATCCAGGACGCGCGTTTAGTCCTATTTGGGACTCGTCAGCTGGATGTACCTGCATCTCAGAGTTGATGTTCACTCTGGGACTCGAACCCAGTACCCTCGCTTCAAACGCCACCGCGTTATCCACTCGGCCACTGAGTCCTGATAGCCACTTGCTTGTGCGATGGGGTGAAGTTTGAACTCACTTAGTATTGTTTGGGAAGATCCAAACAAACAATACTAAGTGATGTCCTGATTATGTTTGTTATTCTATGGAATTCCGTTTAGTCAGGACAACGTCTTTGATGTTCTCCATAGAACTGAATTAAATTTTGTTTGATTCTAGTACCGATTTCCAACAGCTGTGTTTTTCATCGGTCTGTCACATATTTTGTACATTTATTCTTATACAAGTTTTTATAGATGACATCTAGATTTGATCATAGTTTGAAGTATTGATAACCCATCACAAACGAATGGAGTATTCTCTGATATTTCTGTGACTATTTGAAAACCTAGGCATAATTATTTATAATTGAATGCCTAATTCAGTAAGTAACCATTAGATCAAATATCAAACGGTTTACCACGTCCATGTACTTACTTACTTACTTACGCCTGTTACTCCCAATGGAGCATAGGCCGCCGACCAGCTTTCTCCAACCCACTCTGTCCTGGGCTTCCTTTTCTAGTTCTATCCAGTTTTTGTTCATTCTTCTCATGTCTGTCTCTATTTCTCGGCGTAATGTGTTCTTTGGTCTTCCACTTCTCCTTTGACCTTCAGGATTCCATGTGAGGGCTTGTCTTGTGACGCAATTAGCTGATTTCCTCAAGGTGTGCCCAACCCACTTCCAGCGCTTCTTCCTGATTTCTTCCTCTGCTGGAATCTGGTTTGTTCTCTCCCACAGTAACTTGTTGCTGATAGTGTCTGGCCATCTGATCCGAAGTATCTTGCGTAGACAGCTGTTAATAAACATTTGTATCTTCTGGATAATGGCTTTCGTAGTTCTCCACGTCTCCGCCCCATACAGTAAAATTGTCTTCACATTTGTATTGGAAATTCTAACCTTGGTGTTGGTTGACAATTGTTTTGAGCTCCAGATGTTTTTCAGTTGTAAATACGCTGCTCTTGCTCTTCCGATCCTCGCCCTCACATCTGCATCTGATCCACCGTGTTCATCAATGATGCTGCCCAGATATGTAAAGGTTTCCACATCCTCCAAAGCTTCTCCGTCAAGTGTAATTGGATTGGTGCATATTGTATTGTATCGGAGAGTCTTGCTTTTCCCTTTGTTTATATTGAGACCTACTGCTGCTGAGGCTGCTGCTACACTGGTCGTTTTCTCCTGCATTTGTTGTTGCGTTTGTGATAGAAGAGCCAGATCATCCGCGAAGTCTAAATCGTCAAGCTGCATCCTGCCTGTCCACTGTATCACGTGCATTCCTCCACATGTTGACGTCTTCATAATCCAGTCGATCACCAGGAGAAAGAGAAAGGGTGAGAGTAAGCAACCTTGCCTAACACCGGTCTTTACCTCGAATGAATCAATGAGTTGTCCTCCGTGGACGATTTGGCAGTTTAGTCCATCATAGGAGTTCCGAATGATATTGACTATCTTCTCAGGCACGCCGTAGTGTCGAAGAAGCTTCCATAGTGTCGTCCTGTCCACGCTATCAAATGCCTTCTCGTAGTCGATGAAGTTGATGTACAGTGATGAGTTCCATTCGATTGATTGTTCCACAATGATCCGCAGAGTTGCGATTTGATCTGTGCATGATTTATCCTTACGAAATCCAGCTTGTTGATCTCGAAGTTGGGCGTCCACGGAATCCTTCATCCTGTTTAACAATACTCGGTTGAAGACTTTTCCTGGTTTTGAGAGAAGAGTAATGCCCCTGTAGTTGTCGCACTTGCTCAGATCGCCTTTCTTTGGTATCTTGATCAGAAGTCCTTTTTTCCAGTCTATTGGTACTTGTTCTTCGTCCCAAATCTTACTGAAGAGGATGTGGAGTATCTTGGCAGTTGCTGCTACATTTGCTTTCAGTGCCTCTGCCGGGATGTTGTCTGGTCCCACTGTTTTGCCACTCTTGATTTGTCTAATGGCCATGCTGATCTCTTGAATTGTTGGTGGGCCAATATCGATTGGGAGGTCCGTGGGTGCTGCTTCGATGTTGGGTAGGTTCAGTGGAGCTGGTCGATTCAAGAGTTCTTTGAAGTGTTCTACCCACCTGTTTCGTTGTTCTTCAATATCGTTGATTACTTTGCCTTCCTTGCTTTTCACTGGTCTTTCTGGTTTACGGTAATTTCCATCAAGTTTCTTTGTTGTATCATACAGTTGTCTCATGTTTCCCTCTCTTACAACCTTTTCCGCTGTCATCGCTAAATCTTCCACATATTTACGTTTGTCGGTCCTGATGCTCCTCTTCACTTGCTTGTTTGTCTCTGTGTATTTGGCTTGTGCCTTGGCTTTTTCTGCTCTTGTTCAGCTGATATTGATTGCTGCCTTCTTGTTCCTCCTTGCATCAATCTTATCCAGTGTACCAACAGTGATCCATTCCTTGTGATGGTGCTTCTTTTGGCCCAGAACCTCTTGACATGTTGAAGCGATTGCCTCCTTGATACATTTCCAGTTGCTCTCCATGGTAGTCTCCTCTCCATTGGGTAGATCATGAAAGGCCTCGAACCTGTTGCTGAGGGTTATGTTAAATTCGTTGAGTTTGTCAGCATCTCGAAGAAAGGCCGTATTAAACGTTTGTGATGTTGTCCGCGCCGTTGTCCAGTGCTTCTTGAGTTTTAGTTTCATCTTGGCGACCAGCAAATGATGATCGGATGCTATATCAGCTCCTCTCCTGGTTCTCACATCCTCCATCGTCCTCCTGAACTTTCTGTTGATGCAGATATGGTCGATTTGATTCTGTGTAGTGTGATCCGGTGAAATCCAAGCGGCTTTGTGTATGTTTTTGTGTGGGAATATGGTGCCACCTATTACCAGTTTATTGAAGGCACATAGGTTTGCAAATCTCTCACCATTTTCGTTCCTTCCTCCCACTCCATGTTGTCCCATGACGTCTTCGTATCCAGTGTTGTCCATTCCAACCTTAGCATTGAGATCTCCCATCAGAATTGTCAGGTCCTTGGTTGGGCACTTCTCGATGATCGACTGCAGCCTATCGTAGAATTGGTCTTTAGCGTCTTCATCGTAGTCATTGGTAGGCGCATGGCATTGGATGACGTTCATTGTAATGCCCTCTTTCCTTGTTTTGAAGGAGGCTCTGATGATCCTGGGTCATGAGATTCCCATCCTATAAAAGCATTTTGTGCTTTTCTGGACAGCATCAATGCCACTCCTTGTGTATGTGGGGCATTTTCTTCTTCATGACCGGAGTATAACAGAAGTTCCCCTGAAGACAGTCGTTGTTGTCCAACCTGCGTCCAATGTGTTTCGCTGATTCCAAGAACCTCCAGGTTGTATTTCCTTATTTCTGCAGCAATTTGGAAGACTCTTCCGGTCTCCCACATTATTTGGACATTCCATGTACCTATAAAAATTGTCGCTCTGGTTGTAAGAAGGTGCATCGGCCTCATGACTTCCGAAGGAACTCGGCTTTCATCATGAGACGTCATAATTATTCCTTCTACTCCCAGGGCAGAGTTTGAAAGGTTTGAATGATTTTTTCTGGTTAGCGTTTTTTTAGCGAGTTGATTTTCTACGGGATGGGGTCGCTAACCCCATGCCCAACCCTCCTCTTCTAATAACATGCATGAACAATGAATTATCTGAATAGCTCCATCTCAACTATTCGCTCATATAGTTATAATAAGTAGTTTTATTTTTTAAATGTAAAAGTTATTTAGGCTCTTGATTCTTTATTAAAAAAAAATGAACATTCATCAATAAAGACTGACATTACTCCTGGTATGTATTTCCTAAATATTATTGTTGAAATGTATGTACAGATGGAAAAAATACACTTCTGTGTCTTTTCAAGTTTTTGAGATGTGGAACGACACTATTTGCTTCTATCAGTATAGTAGTATATCATTATTGTTTTCACGAAAATATTATCATTAAACTCAAAGCAGTCTATTTTGGATTAGAAAATGAACATCAGCATTTTTACCATAATCAACACACTGCCTTCTCATGGCAATGATTTTTTACGAAATTGAGAGAACGAAAAGTGGATGTACAGCGTTTTAACCGGGTTACTGGAAACGGAAAGTCCATCTAGGAGAGTTGGAAAACCGAGATTCCAAACCAATGGTGTACATGGGCACCAGTATCCTGAGTGAACAAATGGAGTATGAATCAATCGTTGGTCACCGGCTACCATGGGACTGGATCTCCTTACGATGTTCCACTGCCTTGTAGATCAGATCTTTAGGTGAGAGGCTCGTGGGGTCGCTCCCTAATAAAAACACTTGTTTCGGTTTGGGCACCTGAGCAGTATCACAGCCCTCACACAAATCAAATCAAATTTGGCTTGCGCGTATGTATCTGGTACCCCTTTGAATAAATATTTATGTGTTCAAATAAATAAATAAATAAACGATCATCAATAATTGAGATGTTTTACCTATTTTTTTCTATAATCCAGAGATGAGTAAATCACAAACAAGTGCTTACTCGTTTTCAGAGCTACTATTTAGAAATTCTCATAACAAAAACAAGACTTATGATTAATGTATGAATAATTTCTCATCACAATGTTGTGTGAATTGGCTTAAGAAGGACTTCATTAGCTATAAAACATTGTGTTTTATTAGACAAACGTATACTTGGTATTCCTTCACCAATTCATCTTCACAAAATTGAAAGTTTCTTGTATGAAGATAAATAATTACCATTTCAACACTGAAATGGTTAGTCATGAATTAGAGGACGACGGTCAAGATAAATGTCTCAAATGCTCAGATTTGCCAAAAATCTTTTCATCATAGGACTGATGAAACATGTTGCACAAAAAACGTCCACTAATTGGATCAAACAACATTTCAAAACTAATTGGAACTGACATATATACATTGAGTGTCCAATAGTCCAAACCATAAAAAGTATTCATCATTACAAGGTAGGAGTAAACTCTTCATAATTCCACCCATTTTATTGAAAAACGGACGATTTTCACACTACTCCTTATGACAAAACAACTCAAAAACTTAGTTACAAGTATTCTTGTAGTGAATGCTACTGATGTTGTCAGATATAAGTAGTATCAAGGCCCAGTCGAAAATGTAATACCTGACAACAAAAGATTGAAATGAAGAGAACAGGAAGGTAATCTGAGAGCACCCAAAATAACAATAGAAATAGAGGAATAATGGCAATCCGTAATTATATTTCGAACAACAAGTAGGTTCTCTTCATCAAATCTTCATTCCCTACATCTTTGAGCTTTTTTTCGTCATGCATAATGTATTGTCAAACATGGAGCATCTCTTCTTTAGAGATTAAATTATAAATAGTAAAAATGATGATACATGTGATCTATCACTAAAATCAAGTTGATTCCATCATTGACAGGCAAAAATTAAATACGTCAGTGATTTACACTAAAAATATTCGATTTCATATAGACAATGTCATAATGATGTCATTATTATAGATGTGAGGTGGTAAATGATGGTTTGAAATCACTGAAATATGTGAGAGAATAGGAAAGATTGTAATTCTGGGTAACTATTGGATCAGTGCGTGTTATAGAAGAATAAGTCGGTAATTTTATCATTGACATAAATCTCCTTTTAATTTATGAACAATTTCAAAAGATAAGTCATCCGCATGGAGTTGAAGTAACCATGTTTAATAAGCAACCTGATTTCTGCATAAATCCAAACAGAGCAAGAATAAAAAGGACTAGAGAGTAAACTGTATTCATTCTCTTCATCTTTTCTAATAAGCGAATTTTAACAAACGTTTATCATACTTTCATTTGTGAACTTTAAATAAATAATCGAAGCATACATCAAATCACAGAGAATAGGGATACAATGTGTATAAACAAACCTAACTGAGATCTATGTGTGTTTTTATGTTGAAAAACATATAATGGAAGGTAGAACTAGTGTTTTCGTTACCCGCAGTCGTAATCAACAATGGAAGTGGTTATGTAAGGTTATTGAATGATTCAGTAATCGCTCAATATGGTAAAATAAACAATTCAATTCTATCTGACGTTTGTGCTGATGATGTAGTTCAGAAGGATGATGAAAGCTCCACGACCAAACCATCCAGCTCAGAGAACAAACCTACATCGAAAACAAACAAATACGTGAACATCATTATTGTGTAATAGATGAGTGTCAGATATTTTTATAATAACAATGAAATTAAACTTTTGAGAATACCACTGAAAAAAGGTTTAAAAATTAAATCACCATGACAGATATAGGCTTGTCACACTTTCCTGCTATAAACACAGCTCAGGTGAGGTCAGAAATGTCAATGACGATTACCACTGCATAATACAGTAAGATTGGTGTTCTTTGAATGTAGAGTAGTCGACACCGATTAGATGTAATTAATGCACCTAAAATAAATAATCTTTCTATTTTCATCAGAAGGGGTTTTGTGAAAATTCTAGTGTTTTAATAGTTAAATTCATGAGTCCACCAAGAAAATCCTGCAAGCACTGGACGGCCGTTTCGTCTTAGTGTGGGAATTCTCAGTAGTGCGCATAGACGATTACGTCCTCTGCATTCGAACCCAGGAACTGTCGGTCTCGTACGTGAACGCTTATTCTCTTGAATACTTAGCCGGCTTACTGCACTGGTAATGTCTAGCTTCAACCAATTCACGAAATTGAAACACCGTCTATGTTTGCTGACTTACATGAAGGATATGCATTACTAATTAGTCTATATTGTAATATGCATTCTGTTAAACAAATGACTGGTTCAATAAAAGAATATTTTTCTGCCCTTTGCAATGATGATGTATGACATTTACAATGATGACATGAAACTACAAAATGCATTATCAAAAGAGTAATACAAACAAACGTACAAAATTTTGATAATAAATTATATTATCGCGCTTCTGTCTCAATGATGACATCAGTTTGGATGGTGTGCAAATCTAGTGCTTTGAGAAAGATTAG
>NC_031498.1:17193844-17281694 GCF_000237925.1 Schistosoma mansoni | reverse complement strand
TGAGGAGTCCCATAATAGGACGAAACGGCCGTCCAGTGCTTCCAGGTTTTCGATGGTGGTCTAGCTTCAATTGACTCATGATTTCAACTTTGAAATATACTGAAATCTCCACAAACCTCCTTCTGATAATAATGTGTAGATCATTGAAAGTTAATTTTTGAAAAAACTGACAGTTTTTATTAATAGTTGATAATGGTGATTATTGAATTTGCAAAGGGTAGTCTCAAATGTTTAATACACAATTAGTGAACACAATTTCATTTAAATATTCCCATAAGTTAATTTAACACATAGTTCGCTTATTTAATAAACGTTATATTCGTGTAAATGATGAAGAGAAAGTGAATGGGGCATGCCGAAGTCACACTAACCGTAAGAGATGTGTAGATGAAGCAACTTTTACGCAATCTGAATTTAGTAATAATGTCTGAGAAAAAAGCAAATAATCTTTATAATTCAGTTATTTTGCAAACCGTTATTCTTAATACCAAAAAATGATTGATCATTTTAGCTTTGGAAAGGGTGTCGAAAATGAACGCAATATCAAGGTTATCAAGGTTTTTTTTTGTAAATTCATTGAAAGCATATAATATGTTGACCTGTACATTATTTGTAGCTGATCACTTATTAATGATCACCGAAAATACATGTCAGTGTTGTACTCAGTCATCATTTAATACGGTAATTGTATTTGTCAGGTGGGCATAACCTTTTTATTGGCACGTAATGTTAACAGTCAATGTTTTTTAAATGCACAGCCTTTCAAATTAATGATCTGAAATTTTTATTTTCATTCGTAAATAACATTGTAAACGTTATTTATTTAGAAAGTCTGGAATTATATTTCCAAATCAACAGTTCCCTTTGTTAAACATACTGGACGAACAATGAAAAACTGTAGTTACATTTTACGTCACAAAGGGATAATAATTAATCGTCTTATACTGTAAAACACTAAATCGCCAAATGTTGAAAAAAGTAACCGTTTTTGAAAAGCATACGTGTAAAATAGGTTGAATGAAGTGTCAATGAACAAGCCTATGTCTAGTGAAATAAATTTCTATTTCAATGATATGACTTAATGTGGAATAAGGTCAATTGTATCAAGTAACCATTTACGTATTTAGAATATCGTATTCTCAATCTGTTAAGTTAAACTGTACATTTATTTATCAAGTGTCTAAATGACATTTATCACTGTATCGAATTATTCGATGCAGTGATAAATCTCATAAGAAACATTAATATTACATTTCGTATGTTCCATTATTATTATTATTATTATTAATGACTTGTTAGACATGTAAGTCTTCATTATACGACGTTGTTTTCTGTACGGAGTCGTTTACTAAAACCTTAAATTTGAAAAACCGTAAAAACTGTTGACAAAATAATAAATTGATCGATGTTCACTTTATTATTATTAATCTAGAAAAAGTGATTTTACATCTTCATTACTACGGAATTGTGATGAATGATCAGTGTCTGTTCACTTGACCTTCCCAGTACAAATTATCTTGTTGTACTAGTGAACTGATCTCAGTACAATCGTCTACCTTAGCTAAGTGAAAAGAGATTGGAATGATCGTACACATCTTTACATATACTTTTGTTGCCAGATTAATGTTCATTACATGACGTTGTTTTCTGAACGGAATCGTTTACTGAAACCGTAAATTTGGAAAACCTGAAAAGCTATTGGCAAAGTAATAAAGTGAGCGATGATCATTATTAATCTACAGCTTCGTTACTAAGGAATTCTGATGACCGATCAGTGTCTGTTCACTTGACCTTAGCAATAGAAAAGATCTTGTTGTACTAGTGAACTGATCTTACTACATTTCTCTACTGTACCTATTAACCAAATCACATGAATGTAAAATGAATTATTTATGGTTTCATGACTCCTCCTTAAAATGGAAACAAGAAATTCAAACAAAATTTAAATCAAATTGTGGGTGGCCCTGAAAAGGGTCTTTACTCGGTCTCTACACAGCTCCTTCGGTCCTGATCAATGACTCCAATATGAGTCCGTGACAGCGCCGCACATGGGACAGTTGAACCCAGGTGATATCTCTGATGGGTCGTAGGCACAGAACGAATGAAACATAGCGTTGCATGGACAAAAAATCCAAGCACTTCCATCATCTGTTTCACTGGGCGGCTGACGTAGATGTCAAATATCACACAGTCGGTCATTGTGCGCACGTTCGTTTTCTTCATTGTCTCGGTCCGTAAACTCTTCTGAGTTCATAGATATTACTTCAATCTCGTCATCATTTAAGGTAGCATCCAAATCTACGTTCTGTTGACGGTTGTTCCCTGTGGTATTTCGGACGATGGGCATTGTGATGGTAGTAGGTAATCCATCGTAAAGCAACTGAAGAGCATAGTTAAGTAGAGCGGTATGCTGTTCAGTGGACATACGCCGACATAAGTAGTGAATCGATGTTTGGACGTTTGTCTGTCCGACTTGTACAGGTAACTCATTGTCAATCGTTACTCTGGTTACGTTGCGATAAAGCAGTTGAAAGCGTGGACAGGACAATATTGTGAAGGCTTGTTCTACACTGCTGCGTGCCTGAGAAGATAGTCAATATCATATGGAATTCCCATAATGGATTAAACTGTAAATTCGTGCATTGTCGAATAAAGTGGTGTCATCTTGAACTTTTCATAGTTTTATCTCAAGATAGACAGTCTCATAATAGAGGGAATTAATTATTTAATTGTCTTTAGTTTTGAGTTGTACTTGAACTGACAATAACGAAGATTACGTACTAGCAAAACTAGCCTAAAGCGATTTTTTAGGTTATAATAATATGATAAGCAGAGATGGATAGTGGTTAGCAGTGGAATCCAGGACGCGCGTTTCCTTCTCTTTGGGACTCGTCAGCTCGGAAGGTACTGGGTTCGAGTCCCAGAGTGAACATCAAATCTGAGATGCAGGTACATCCAGCTGACGAGTCCCGGATAGAACGAAACGCGCGTCAAACTGGATTCCACTGCTAATCACTATCCATCTCTGCTTACCATGCTTGTGAATTAAGGCTATATCGAGGCAATACGCATAGTATGCACATATGCCAATTAGAGACTGACCAGTTGCAGTCCTAACATATCGATGGGAGGTTTCAAACAAACAATACTAAATGAATTTACAATAATATGGTTTCGCAAAGAAATGTTTCTATCAGAAACATATACACTGCTTTCTTTAATATTGTGAGCAGAACATAATCCATAACAGAGATAGACAAGTCCCAGCTAGAGCGAAACGCTCATATTGGATTTCGCTGTTAGCTATATTCCGTTTTTTCTGTAAATTTGCAACATATTGTTTTACTAGGTAGCTCTTGATTGAATGCAGGTTAAAAATACTTGCAAGCATGTATCAATGAAATCACACTTGACGGAGAAGCTTTGAAAGTTACGAAAAATTTTAGACATCTGGGCAGCATCATTGATGAACATAGAGGATCTGATGCAGATGTGAAGACGCGGATCAGCAAAGCAAGAGCAGCATAGTTATAACTGAAGAACATCTGGAACTCAAAACAATTGTCAATCAACACCAAAATCAGAATTTTCAATACAAATGTAGAGACAGTTCAGCTGTATGGGGTGGACACTTGAAGAACTACGAAAACCACCATCCAGAAGATACAAGTGTTTATTAACAGTTTTCTACGCAAAATACTTCGAATCCGTTGGCCAGTTACTATCAGCAACAATCAACTGTTGGAGACAGACCAGATTCCATCCAATGGAAAAAAATCAGCAAGAAGCGCTGAAAGGGTATAGGACACACATTGAGGAAATCACTCAATTGCGTCACAAGACAAGTCCTCAAGGTTTGAGGAGAAGTGGAAGACGAAAGAACACATTGTGCTGATAAATGGAGACAGACATGAGTAGAATGAATAAAAGTTGTATAGAAATGGAAAGGATGGGTTGTACAATGCTGATCGGCTGCCTATGCTTCATTGAGGGTAACAGGCGTAAGTAACTAGGCGTCCAATAAAAACAGAATTTTGTGTAAGATAACCGTATATTCCCAATTTCCATCTTACAGACAACGTGTACCTTATCCCGAAGTTTACTAATCAATTACCCTTGACTTGTGATCTGTAGCAATTGTAATATTTTCTTTCTATTTATCACACTACTTTAACGTAGTTTAAGTAGTAACATTCAGAAACAACCAAAATTGTGCAGGTTTTCCTGAACATAGAAAAACATTATTTGAACAACTCACGAATAGGAGCTTCTGAGTAGAAAAAACTGGTATCAATAGTACAAGGGAGTGTTTCATTCAATACTACTGATTTGAGAAACAAAATACTAATCATATCAAAGTTATTAATCATAGATCAAATATTGTACATTTCAGCATAAACATTTCAACTTACTTATCTTCATTGTAATCAGATTTATTTTTATAGGCTAACAGTTGTTTCACTGATGTATTTAAGACCATATACAATTCATACCATGAACGATCTCGTGATTTACAATTATGATTAATCCATTCACGTTTTCTCATTAAATAATCACTTATAGAATCTAGAAACAAAGTTTGGAAGAATGATGGAAGTCATTGGAACACCCTAATGACAGTTCACAGAACGTGATACATGAAATCCATTTAGTAGTCGTACAGTATCTTATAAATTGGATACCTATAAAATTTAGTAATCACTGCTCTAGTCTACATATCAATAGTAGAGAATGTACGTTTATTCGATTGAAAAGATATTACTAACTGAGAGAATTATAACAATTATAGTGAACATTGAGCGATTACTGACTTGATAATAAGGTGGATATGTATTGACCTAACGATGACATAACAATATTTATTTAAACACATTGATATCGGTGAAAGAAGACACCAGATATACATGCGCCACACAAATCGCATTTGATTTATGTGAAAGCTGTGATACTGAACGGGTGCCGAAGCCAAAGCAACTGGTTTTCTTAGTGGGCACTAACCAAAGAATGTGACTTAAATGTCTGATTCCCAAGGCAGTGAAGCATGGTAAAGAGATTCAGTCCCATGGAAGACGATAACCAACGATTGACTGACACCTCATTTGCTGCCTCAAGATACTGAGGCCTGTGTGAACCATTGGTTTAGATTCAGGGTAAAACAAATGCACTTCGTCAACAGTCGAATGTAACCATCCAGAATATTAGGTATAGATACCGATTTCATCTGTCACAGTGATTGATATAAAACGATACATAGAACGTGATGTGGATAATTTGATCTAGATGATTGACAACAATCTCATAGCCAATATATATGAGATGAAATAACTAATCGAGTCTAAACACATCGAAGGTATTGTTGATAGTTCCATAGATTGACGAACGGGGAATGCATCAATCGGATCATTCTATAAGATGATCTTCACTAAACTCATTTGAAATGAGATGGTGAATTGGGGGCCTGTTTGCACATCTGGGCTACCTGTTTCTGCCACCTAGATATTTCAACTAGTTATCTATTTTTGCTTGTTCTAATACATCATTATGGCTATTATTCGCATAACCGATTCAGGTGCGTTTCTCAAAGATTTACAAATTTTTCGTTGTACAAGTTACAAAGGCGCGATTCGAGATATCACGGTTGCGGGTAATATGCAGCGAAACGATTGTACATCATTTACATTTCGATTGACTATACTGCTAACTTCTAACTGATGATCATTCAATAATTGTCGTCAGGATCGATCAAGAAGTAAGAAATGGAAACTTGTTGAAATACATTGTGCTGAGAATTCTATATTGTGCCAAAAATATAATATTGAATATAGCCAATAATAATGATACTATTAAAGTGTTTGTTGATAGCTGAAGCAAGACCATCTTTGAAACTATATAATCAACTAATTATTTTCATTTCAGTCTCCCTATACATAGTAGTAACCATCGGAAAAATGAAAAAAAAAATTTCATTCAACTTTGTTTTGTGTGAGTAGGTGTTTATCAGTCATATGAAAGCATCACTAGTGAACCACATTCTTTATTTTTCCGGTGCGTTTGAAGTTTGCATTGCGATCTCACAGTATTAATTTCAAAGTGCTTACATATCGTTAAACCCTAGTTTCCAAATCAATAATAACATTCAGTTAAACCTTGAAGAAAAATGGTACGTCTAACACATAAACGAGCTCGAAAAAGTCCTAGTTCTTCAGATATTAACAACCCCATGCTTTGCAACTCCTGTTGCACCAGATTATAGTGGGTGTAGACTTATTCCACACATGTTGCTGGATGACTCTATGTCTAACTAAATAATGAGTTCTATCTCACGAACAGATAGTATCGATCTTATTAAGAGCTAATTAGCCGCTGTCTTTAAGCAATTAAGTGATATGCGTTCTAAAGTGGAGTCACTTGCGGGCTCTTTATTAAAGCATGATGATCTTAAACTAGAACTAAAGACACTGTCACTCCTTCGACTGCTGTTGTCAAAGGATATAGTTACTTCTGAACTTGGAGACAGGGTCAAAGTAGAATCCGTTATTGACTTGATAGCTGGTGAAGTCACCAAGCGAATAATCTCTTGAAATAATGTGATTATATATAATATACCGGACAAAGTTGCCATTAAAACTGTAATAAACTCGATACTAAAGGCAGCTAATCTCCAGGACAATCCATGCCAATGTATCCGACTTAACAAAAAGCATCAAAAATACTTGTGCTCTATCCTGTTTTCGATTTGATTCCCATTTATTAGCGTAACGTTTGAAAGAATCTGAACAGCTAGTCTGTGCGCATACAAAGTTTAAAAGCGCTCGTATAGTCTCAGACAAAACCACCAATCAAAGACTAACACAAAAGCGTACCATGAACGAAAATAACATTGTTGAGGTCACAACAAATGTGATCGCACCAGCAGCTGGACCCACTGATGCAGCTAATCTATATCATGTTAGTCAGTGTACTGATATACCAATGCAGTGTGTTAGTTTGCCTCTCATACCCCTAGTGGCCCTAGATAACCAGGACATATCTGATGGAGACTCTAATGTCATTCTTTCCAGTGTAATATCGGAAGCCCACAATCAAACACCTGATTCTATTGCGAAGGCTCATAAAAACACTGCTAAACCTAAAAAGAATATACCAATTAAGAAGAAAGTAAATAAAAAACCTTCTGGTTCTAGACCGAATACCAAAAATATTTCAACGGCTTTACCAAACAAAAGTATAATTTCTGAAACCATGCTTAACCCTACTCATCGTGAGGGTGGTTATAAGGACACATTTCGTTTAAACGTTACACGAGACGGCCACTACAACCATCATGTAAGCAGGCCTACTATTAGACAGACGGCAATAAACCAACGTGCCCCATGGTTTCCCCCAAATGTTATAAATAGTAAACCTGCAAGATGTAACTCTTGTCATCACTCTTGCAGTGGGGAAGATGGTATACTAGGTTATGCACCATCAACGCAACCCCAACATGCAGGCACCTGTCTTAATTGTCCACCAAAACAAGTACAACAAATTATTTAATCTTACCAAAATAAGGATTTTTTCGGCCTCCAAAGATCCCTTGTTCCACTAGCACTACAATTCGCTCATGCTATAGCCCATGCGATCCAGCAAACACATTGAACCATAGTCCAGGCATAGCTAGAATTCATACCTTCGATAAGGATGCTCTCGGTTTTTTTACACTACACTCTCCCTTTTTAAACTTATTACTTATTAACTCACGTTCACTTCTGAACAAAATCTCAGCCTTGAGAACCTTAGCCTTTCTAGCCAAGCCTTCTTTTATACTTATTACTGAAACGTGGTGTTATCCAGCAGTGGCCGATTCCGAATTAAATATCCAAAACTATCGACTCTATCGCTGTGACAGAGAAACTAAGCGAGGAGGCGGTTGTCTTATCTTTGCTTTGGATACCTTAATAACTAACAAAGTTGAAGATAGTATCTTGAATAGTTTACCAGAATCGATCTGGGCATCAACCAATACCCTAAACCATAGTCTACTCCTAGGTTGTATATATAGAGCTCCTGATAGTACTGATAATTTGAATGATCGTACAGTCAATGCATTTATACACGCATCTACTCTAAACTTCAGCGCTAAGATTATCACTGGTGATTTCAATTATCTTAGGATTAACTGGAGTACCGGTAGCTGTCAGTCTAGCAATGATGAATTTTTATCAATCCTTAATCTGTACTGCTGACCACAGTAGGTTCGTACCCCAACAAGGGATGATGATACACTTGATCTAATATTTAGTAGAGATATCATTCCCCTATCTGTACAAATATACAACGAGTTTGAAAGCAGTGATCATAGGATAGTAGCTTGTGCTCTCCCCATCCATCCATCCTACAGCCAACCAAATTAAAGAATCTGCAATTATAGAGACTATAAGCATGCAGACTGAGACCTCTTGCTCTCACTGATCAAACTCTCAGACTGGGATGAATTCTTCTCATGTAATAGTCTGACAAATGCCATCAACATATTCTATTTGATTGTTAACTCTTGTCTAGACTCCTGTGCACCAATTAAGACTTACAGGATTAGTAAACATCACGAATTATATATACCATCTAAATATCGTAATAAACTAAGACTCCTTAAGAAACGTTATTTTATATCTAACGACTTCTCGGCAGTCACACAAATAACAATAATTTTTAACCAAATAAAAGAGAAACATAGGTTAAAAGCCATTAATGAAGAGCTATTAGCACTAAGCACTAGCTCAAAAGTACAAAACCTAATCCACTTTTACAATAAACGTGCTAAATCAACTCAAAAGGTTGATATACCATGCATCCTGTATAATAATAAATTTATATATGGTGATGATTCGCAACATGGATTTCTTAAAAATCGATCCAGTATGACATGTCATTTTGACTTCTTTAATTTAGTCTATTCTCTTCGTAGCCAAGGATGTCTATTACTAGTGCTATACCCGGACATTTCTAAGGCCTTCGACATGGTCAACAACCAACTTCTCATAGGTAAACTCGCATCTTATGGGGTCGAAAACCCGTTACTAGCCTGGTTTGATTCCTTCCTCAGCAATTGACATCAAATAGTTAAAATGAACTCTTCATTGTCGAATGCCGTCCCTGTTAGAAGTGGGGTAATTCGTGGTAGTGTCTTAGGTCCTTTGCTCTTTTTACTTTTCATTAATGATATTTGTGAGTGTTTTAGTGTGGGTAAGTCCCTTTTGTTTGCAGACGATCTTAAGGTGGTGTACTCATTTTCTCCACATGAGCTGAGCAATATTCAAAATTGCATCAGCACGGAGCTTAACAAGGTAGCACAGTGGTGCTCAAAATGGCAGCTGGAGCTCAATACAGCTAAATGTGGTTGGCTATGCTTCGGTGATACATCACTCAACCTTAATCTTACCATAAATGGGGAAATGTTATCTAGGTTACACACAGTAGTAGATCTAGGACTTAGGTACTCCGATGACTTATCGTTTACTGAACAGATAATGAAACAAACGTCCAAGTTTCAACGCCTTATAGGTTACATAGCTCGAAACCTTCATAACAGCGAATCTCGTATTGTAATGTACAAAGTCTGCGTTCGACCACTCCTCGAATACTGCTCATTTCTCCTTAGTAGCACGCGCATAAAGGATAAATTAAGACTGGAATCAGTACAGAGACGATTTACACTTCGTACTCTTGGAACTGATAGTGTCTTAACATATAATTCGAGGTGTAGTAAACTAGGACTTGACCCTTTATGGAAGAAGAGACTCAAACTTAACCTTATCTTCTTTTTCAAAATACTTAACAAACTCTCCTTCACATCCAGCCAGGCGATTCAATGTGCTAAAGCCCCACATTACGACATTCGTAACTCCTTGTCTTTAGCCAAACAAACATATTCTAGATCTTCTACCTATATGAATTACTTTACCTGTAAGTTTTCTAGGCTCTGGAATAATTTACCTCAAACTATCCGTATGTTAAACTCTCTCCCATTGTTTGTTCGCTCAATTAATGCCTTTTGCCTCTCTGAAAATGCATTAAATGCTCTAGCGCCTGCAAGTGTATCTTACTCCATAAGTGAGATTATCGGAACTTTAAGTGTTTAACCTCTTACTTGTTATCATTGTTTTGTTGTTCCGTGCTCTTTGCTTTAATCTTACTATCTCTAGTTGTAGATAATTATCAATAACTCGCTTTGGCACTAGAAATAACCTTACAGAACATCAGGCTATCCACTTAAGAAAAAATGACAAATTCCCTGGTGTTGCATTGGCCTGCCATATATAAACTATTTATCAATTAGTAAACCAGCAAACATAAAACTTTCTTACAATTCATGTTTGTTCTCTACATTAAATATTGATTTTCTTAACAATCTGATCATGCCTGTAAACTGGTGTGAATTCTGTAAACATTATTTTCAGAATATATTATTATTATTATATTGTAGTTATATATCACGCTAATTATCATTACCATTGATAAAAACAACATCTTAGGTCAGCAGGTTGATGTTTTGTTTTTCTTTGAAATGACACTTAGGTATTGTACACAATTATTATCATTATTATTACCTTGACAAAAGAAGATTTCATATTTGGCAACGTATATTACATTAGAAGAACAGAAATAGTAAATGTGATGATTATATATAGTAATCAAACGGATATTCCATTCTGAATCATCAATTGACAGTCGTCAGTTTAAAAAAGATTAGAGAGGGCGAGTGCAGTGCATGATGTGTTCAGACCAAACACATACGCTACATCAAAAGAAATATCATCCTATTAGACAATGTTATCTTCCTAACCACTTGAACCATTCTTCTTTGTTGTCAAATACATTCTATTCCACCTATAAACAATTGATACTATCCTCATATTTTCGAACTCATATAATCTAGTGTAGTAGTTAGGGAAGTCACCTGTGAACTAATAATGTACCACAAACAAGTGCTTATCACTATATGTGTGTTGTATTCTGAGATTCAATTTGCTCACGATGTATACTTTCTATAGTATGCCAAACTCACAAGACTGGAATGAATAAAGGAGTTTACCTACCAAACCGAATAAAATGTACGAAATAAGTGGCTTGAAATAATCCATAGGCACGTGATCAACTTCTTTCAGTATATCACTATCAGAATAATTTCTCAGTTACCATTGACCAGATGATTTTGCTTGTATTCAAGCTTGATAAGATAAACTTCAACTATTATATTGTTCCTTGTTTCTTCCATAGTTTTCCCATGCTGAAATCAGTTCAAATGCTATTTCTTTTACTGTTTCCAAATATGATCATATTGAACAAATCAAAGTTCCGTAGACTTATGTGTTGTAATTGAACAATGACGTGAATTGTGTCCTGTAGAATGGGAAGGTGAAGTTATGTAATAACACTGGCTTTCTCCCAAAAAAATGTCAGAAACTCTTCACAGTAAATTTTTGTCATTACGGTGAACATATGTGTACTTGTTCTAAGTAATTGCTTCGACAAAATACGAAATACTTACACGAGAATGTTAGATTATTGGAGTTGGTTTTAAAGGATGCTCCTGTAGCATTACAGCCACATTAAACAATCTTTGTGTTGGAACAGTAAAGCCAGGTGGTTTGGCCTAGTGATGTAGGCTAAACAGCTCATAACAAAACCTCAATAGTTGTTTCCGGTCAACTAATCGGAAAGTTAACATCACCTCCGATTAGATGGCATGACATAAAAAATCGAGTTTTAAAAAATCCATAAAGAGAATCAATGATAAATTCTACAGTGTGTATGTAGTTGATGATTTCATCGCTCATAATTTTCTCCATAATTCTGAAGATAACTGAAGTGATATATTTGTGGCTCGACAATGCGAACATTTACTTTTCTTTCGGTTCTTCCAATGTATAAGCTCTGGCACGTACATGTAAATTGGTAAATGCAAGTGGCGCTACTGACAAAAGAAGACCTGTCGATTTTAATTTGTTTGAGTGAGCAGTTCGTTTCCCACATCGTTGTCAGTTTAGCTTCTGGGTAGGTCATTTTCAACGCGGGATTAATTCTGTGAATAATTATTCCAGTGATTTCATCTACTCTCTCATGCTTTACCTGAGGGTTGGTGTTTGCATATATATGGATAAAATTCAACAGATATGAATTTTCAAGTTGACAATCAATGATGACAGCAATTACTTCTTCTTGACATTGATTTGAGCAGATTTTACATACGCTGTCAAAAAGGCTTCGTACAATACCCTTTTTGTAACACATTGGACAGAAGCTGTAGTAGTTGATATATAATCCACTCCAGATGGTTTTGCGATGAATGTATCTTTGTAATATACCAGTTGATGTTCGTCTTAACCAGTATCTAGGAAATGGAATTTACCTTCAACTTTATGTTCCATAGTAAGTTCAATATCCTTGTGAGTTTTATTAAACAGACTGAGTAGGTTCATGGAGTGTTTGTGATTGTTGCAAATAAAATACGTGTCATCAAAGTATCTGCAGTAGAGTGTGGTACCATCGATTGCGTGCTTAAGCTTCTACTGTTAAACGTTTGCTATAAATATGTCAGCCAGAACTGGGCCCAAAGGGCTACCCATGGCTAATTCATCTGTTTCACGGTACAGCACACTGTTGAATTTGAATTGTATGTTTTGTGTACACAAAAAACAAGAGCTGTTTAAATTCATAGATTTGTAAAGGTAGAAGTTTAGGATATCTCTGCCGTTCTATCCAAGGGGATGTTTGTGAAAAGTGATGAGACGTCAATTGAGACCATGAATTTATCATAAACAATTATGTCATAAAGTTTTTGTACAAAGTCAAACTATCCGACTGTAAGGTGCTAGTTTTTTGCGGATTGGTTCTAAGCACCATGTCAGCCAGTGGGCGAGTTTATGAAAGGGTGATTTGGTCATAGATATTATTGGTCTTATCAGGACGTCGGTTTTATGTATCTTGAGTGGGCCGTGTAAGTATGGTGATTGTGATTTTTTTGGTTTGAGTTCGTTATATGTATGATTATCTATTAGATTTTCTTCAACAGTTCTGTCAAGTTTTTTAAAACACGCTTCTCAGTTGCATCTGTTAAGTCTTTCTGTGTATTATCGATGATAAATCTAGTGAGATCATTTAAAATGGACATAACTTTGCTAATGTATTCATCTCTGTTAAGAATGACTACACCGGAACCCTTGTCAAGACAAAGTAGCGATATTGTCTCGTCTTTCATGAATTATCATAATGCTTGGTGGTGATCATTAGTCGATACTTTGGATTGTGGGATTGGTGTCGTAACGTACTGATTTGTAATATCCACTAATTTTGATTTCAATCAACTTTGTTTTTCGTCGTTCATGGGTTTCAGGTCTGATAGCTGTTGATACAAATAGTCGAACTGCGTTTTCATGTCTATTGTTTTAAAATTTTTTGGATTATGAAATTTGAATCTAAGGGAGGGGGCCTCTGTTTCATTCCGACTTAGTTTTTTAATAGAAAAATTCTGTAAGTATTTTCCTGGATTGATTGGAAAGGCGTCGTGATTTTGTTGTTTTACAAGTGTTTTCAATTAATGTCTTCAATAATTTATGACTGGTTTTAAATTGAACCTTGTGAATGAAATGCATGAGTTTGATTCGATATACAATATTTAAATCCATTACAATGTTGTCATAACCAGAGGATTCTGTTTTAAGTTTAGAGATAAGGTCTTTGGTATATTCAATTTGGGATATTGTGACACTTTGAAGATTTTTCAATGAAGGAGGTAATTTACATCCACAGACGGCTATAATAATATGACACATACTATTTATTATCTCAATGCTAAAATTCCAATACATATTTGGTTGTAAGTAGCTGACAACAAACTATGAAATATAATGAATTCCTATTATTCTGCATCAATATTTGTTGCAGCTTTATTCACATTCATAAAGGGAACTAATTGCGTGAGATAGATTTTCTTGAGTTGCAAGTCACACACAACTGAAAAGGTCTACCATAATTTTTAGATTCTTATATAAAAGTGCTATTATGCATGATGCATTATATATAAACATTTTGAGTTGCTTTGACGGGTTTCTTGAAAGGAAATGTTGAATTATATACATACGAGTTCCCCATTATTGACTCTTAACTTGGCTTCTCTTTAATTTGGTTGAAAACTTTTGCACGAATATAGTAAAATCGTTTGACTCAAAAGAACGTTTTATAGGTGCCTTAGATTATTACGATATATATCTGAGAAACAAAATTCGTAACGTATTACAAGGGATTCACGTTTCAAGAGGTGTCACGAAAGGAAGAATCAGGTGACAAACATATGATAATGAGTTAATGATGGTCAGACAATATCGACAACTAATTCTTTGTCGATGGATAAAATTGATTTAGGTGAATTCATGCCGGTCGCTTCGGGAAACCGTAGTAAAGTAAGTGTTCTTCGTTTACTATTCAACTTCAAGAAATTTAAGTCATCAACTCTATAGCCTCTGTCAAGCAGATGAAGACTGTTTGAATGTCAAAATTACATTTTGTAGGTAGTTGACGAGAAACCACGAAATACAACGAATTCGTGTTTTTCTGCTTCATTAACTGTTTCTGCACCATTAGAATTTATACCTGAGGAGAGTTTATTGAAATTTGTGAATATTTTCAAATGAAAATATCCATCCAAACTGTCCCAACACGTCATTTTGATCATACAATGAACAACACCTTCTTATTCGTAATTACTATAGATAGAACACATGATTGAGAGTATTCCACAAGTAATCAATTGCTGGGCAGTATCGACACATGAATATCTCTGTCCTGTCAGAGGTCAGTTTAGTTCCGAGTATCGCAGTAGTTAATCTTTATTCTTCAATACTGAGTGATATGTAATTGTATTACATGGAGCGTATTCGTTTTTCTTTTTCATGAGTGAGGATATGTCTCACCGACTTAAACCAACTCGTCTCACGGATATCTCCCACAGACTACAAAAACCGAACGTAATTCTAATCAGTCAAAGTATCTTCTCATTAACATCAACCAAATATACAAATTGTGGAAACCGACAGAGTGGGCAGGCTACTTAGGTATTCGTCTACGAATGCTTCTTTATGGAGGAACTCGTTTCGATTCTGTTGAATAACTAAGAACAATTTCAATACCAAATGATATTTAAATATATATATTCACTCTTTTGTAAAATTTGATCGTTTCCACCTCACAATGATATCTAACTTCAACCAATATTCAACACAAACATGCATTTGGCCAACAGTCGAATGTAACCATCCAGAATATTAGGTATAGATACCGATTTCATCTGTCACAGTGATTGATATAAAACGATACATAGGACGTGATGTGGATAATTTGATCTAGATGATTGACAACAATCTCATAGCCAATATATATGAGATGTAATAACTAATTAGTGATATCATGTTTGCTGAAGATGATCTTCACTAAACTCATTTGAAATGAGATGGTGAATTGGGGGCCTGTTTGCACATCTGGGCTACCTGTTTCTGCCACCTAGATATTTCAACTAGTTATCTATTTTTGCTTGTTCTAATACATCATTATGGCTATTATTCGCATAACCGATTCAGGTGCGTTTCTCAAAGATTTACAAATTTTTCGTTGTACAAGTTACAAAGGCGCGATTCGAGATATCACGGTTGCGGGTAATATGCAGCGAAACGATTGTACATCATTTACATTTCGATTGACTATACTGCTAACTTCTAACTGATGATCATTCAATAATTGTCGTCAGGATCGATCAAGAAGTAAGAAATGGAAACTTGTTGAAATACATTGTGCTGAGAATTCTATATTGTGCCAAAAATATAATATTGAATATAGCCAATAATAATGATACTATTAAAGTGTTTGTTGATAGCTGAAGCAAGACCATCTTTGAAACTATATAATCAACTAATTATTTTCATTTCAGTCTCCCTATACATAGTAGTAACCATCGGAAAAATGAAAAAAAAAATTTCATTCAACTTTGTTTTGTGTGAGTAGGTGTTTATCAGTCATATGAAAGCATCATTAGTGAACCACATTCCTTATTATATTGTCGTTATATATCACGCTAATTATCATTACCATTGATAAAAACAACATCTAAGGTCAGCAGGTTGATGTTTTGTTTTTCTTTGAAATGACACTTAGGTATTGTACACAATTATTATCATTATTATTACTTTGACAAAAGAAGATTTCATATTTGGCAACGTATATTACATTAGAAGAACAGAAATAGTAGATGTGATGATTATATATATATTATTGATCAAACGGATATTCTTTACTGAATCATCAATTGACAGTCGTCAGTGTAAAAAAGATTAGAGAGGGCGAGTGCAGTGCATGATGTGTTCAGACCAAACACATACGCTACATCAAAAGAAATATCATCCTATTAGACAATGTTATCTTCCTAACCACTTGAACCATTCTTCTTTGTTGTCAAATACATTCTATTCCACCTATAAACAATTGATACTATCCTCATATTTTCGAACTCATATAATCTAGTGTAGTAGTTAGGGAAGTCACCTGTGAACTAATAATGTACCACAAACAAGTGCTTATCACTATATGTGTGTTGTATTCTGAGATTCAATTTGCTCACGATGTATACTTTCTATAGTATGCCAAACTCACAAGACTGGAATGAATAAAGGAGTTTACCTACCAAACCGAATAAAATGTACGAAATAAGTGGCTTGAAATAATCCATAGGCACGTGATCAACTTCTTTCAGTATATCACTATCAGAATAATTTCTCAGTTACCATTGACCAGATGATTTTGCTTACATTCTAGCTTGATAAGATAAACTTCAACTATTATATTGTTCCTTGTTTCTTCCATAGTTTTCCCATGCTGAAATCAGTTCAAATGCTATTTCTTTTACTGTTTCCAAATATGATCATATTGAACAAATCAAAGTTCCGTAGACTTATGTGTTGTAATTGAACAATGACGTGAATTGTGTCCTGTAGAATGGGAAGGTGAAGTTATGTAATAACACTGGCTTTCTCCCAAAAAAATGTCAGAAACTCTTCACAGTAAATTTTTGTCATTACGGTGAACATATGTGTACTTGTTCTAAGTAATTGCTTCGACAAAATACGAAATACTTACACGAGAATGTTAGATTATTGGAGTTGGTTTTAAAGGATGCTCCTGTAGCATAACAGCTACATTAAACAATCTTTGTGTTGGAACAGTAAAGCCAGGTGGTTTGGCCTAGTGATGTAGGCTAAACAGCTCATAACAAAACCTCAATAGTTGTTTCCGGTCAACTAATCGGAAAGTTAACATCACCTCCGATTAGATGGCATGACATAAAAAATCGAGTTTTAAAAAATCCATAAAGAGAATCAATGATAAATTCTACAGTGTGTATGTAGTTGATGATTTCATCGCTCATAATTTTCTCCATATTTCTGAAGATAACTGAAGTGATATATATGGCTCGATAATTTTCTCTTACTGAAAATGAGAAAAGTTGAAAATGTTGATGTATGCCTTCATAAGTTGACTGAATAAACTACTTGGAATTTAATGGAATATCTATTTGAGAAGATTGGGGATCTGTACAATATTTCAAATTAGAAATGTATGTGAGAATACTAGTTATTGATTCCATCATCTAGTACAACCTATTCGTCATAGAGTATATATTCTATATTAGATATTGTAGAGATTTTATACTTTTTCTTGCAAACATGGATTCTAATGCAATAATGCCTCGTTCCACCACAAGATATAGAAAGAGAATATATGAATAAAAATAGATAGTTAGTATCTGATAAGATAACGCCTTTCAGAATTTGGTAAGTCTTTGCACAACCATCTGAGTAATGACCTCAAAAGATTCACCACACATCATGCCAACTGTCTTGAGCACTCTTCACGATACAACAAATATCCGTGAAGAGATAATTGAGGAAAGTAATGAACAATGAGTTTTATGCAAGAATTGAAGAATTGTACAATGATCACTATTTTAACTACAAATCGGTGTCAGGTTCAAGATATCGTTCTCAATATTCAACAGTTCACTTTCAATGAGATGTATTGTGGTTCTTTAGAGACGTCAATCCACATAACTTAACACATTCAGTTCGACATCTATGTGATCAATCGGAAACTAATTATCTATTTTGATCTAGACATCTTTTAACAGTTAAGGGTACGATTGGTGGTCAAATAGAGTGGATATGGCTTTTCTCAGAAGTTACAGTTACATATTGAACGACGATGAAATCGTCTGATGGAATATGTTGACCAAACCATTAAGCTCAGAGAACAAAACTCCATGTTGATTGAAGCAATATTCATGTATATAAGAGTAACCTCTAATATCCAATCACAACAATGTGTGTTAATTTGATTTTAACCAATCAAATCAAAAGAATGCACCACTGACGGTCAATTAACAGAACAATACCGGCAACAAACAATTTGTTAGCAAACATATGAGCCCACATTTTGAACTACAAGTTAATCAACGACCTATTTTAAAGTATTGTCAATCACATTCCTAGGAAGTTTCATCAACAGGGGTCGGAAATTTCAGCCAACGGCTGATAAATTTAAGCTGATATTCTCAACAACAAGAAGAATATTTGATGAATATGAAGTCATATACCTTCATGATTGGTTTACAATGATTATGTGATTTTATTAAATGTGATCTTCTTAATGGTCACTTTGAATCATCAAATCACAAAGAAACAACTAAACACTTTGAAAGTCTATATAAACCTGACAATTTCTATTGAAATTTGAATAATAACTTCACTCAAGAAAATGAGGTAAGTGTTGATTAAACCTACGAACTGAAATTTCAATTCGATTCAATTTGATATATCGTTGTTTTGTTCATCTGGATCATTTTAGATATACACTGCTGCCTAGTCTATCGATATCATTTTGCCTGATCGTCATTTGGCCGAATAAATTTTTCAATTGTGAAGACAGTTGTCAAGAATTGCAGGAGTATGACAAAGTAATTTTTGAAAATGTTTCGTATCGATATGTAAGTAATGAATTAGATTCTAATACAAATACTCAGTCTATTCATAACAAATATTCAATGCGAATTAGGCGTCATCAATTACATCCAGTTGTGAAGGGTGATTTTGAAGAAGTCACTAGTGAACAAGTGAGTTGACTACATTTTGTGTTGGAAGTACTTATTCTTATGTTTGTATCTGTTTAGACTGTTATCCCAAAATTTTCGTTTGAATATTACAATAATCATGTCGATCATTTTAATATTTCGCCTACTGGTAAGTCAATATTTTACTTTGAATCAACAAAATCGTTATCGAGTTTTCTTGATCGCATTTCTTTCAATGATTCAAACTTCATTCCATTTCTCCGGTGAATCAATTTGATGCTCTATGAGACATTCAATGCTTCTTTGAATACATTTTCTTGTACAAATTGTCAATAGTGTGATACCTTACAGCAATACGAATACAAACAATGCAACTCATTTTAGTATTTTGTTTATTTGAAACTTTTTAATTCATTCAATGTACAATGATTAATCATGTTGTATGATTTCATTAAATCAATACAGGTGTAATAAACTTTCCCGTAGGATTAGTTACCTTTACTATGCCAGAAATTCAATCTTCTCAGTTACAGATCTTGAATGAAGGTGAGTTTATACATTATTGAGTTATCGTTTGTTTCATTTCATTTTCTCACATTTATTCTGCACAAAAATGATTCAGTATTCAAAATGGTTATTACACAATAATCAACTACTATTCATTGAGTGTTTTTTGGTTGTGTGATGTTTGTACCAAACGATGTGTTCACAACATCGTGGATGCGCACTGCTGAGGAGTCCCATAGTAGGACGAAACGGCCGTTCAGTGCTTCCAGGTTTTCGATGGTGATCTAGGTTCAATTGACTCATGATTTCAACTTTGAAAAATACTGAAATCTCTACAAATCCCCTTCTAATCTACTGATTATTATTAAGTGAAAAAGTTAAATGGAACATAGATTCATCTCAAAATAAACATACACTGATTGAGTAAATATGATAAACCAAGTGACGTAATAGCCAAAGTGAAATAAATCGACTCTTCAGTTTATGAAAGCTACAAAGGTGGAGATATCTCATCGATGCATCTTAGTATACTAAAGAAATCAAATGATTCAGAACATTGAATCGATAACATGTGCAACAATAAGCGATATTGTGTGAGTTGTCATTTCAGATTATTGAATCCTATGAACCATCAAGTTGTATTTGATGTCGTCAAATGCTTTCCGAGCACTATCTTGACTTATAAAAGTTCAATGTCTCTGAGTTGCTGTCTGCTAACTATCGATTATTTATCTCGATATTTGTAATCAAATTCGTATGGTTATAATCTTCGAACACAGGGAATTCCTTAGAACAGCTCATCAATGAGCAACCATGAACAGTCAGCTAGTACAAAGTGATTTACTCGAACTAGAACGCTTGGAATATCAAGGTTACATACATTCATTTTGGTCAATGATCAGGGCTCATGAGCAACATAATTTCACAAAATAATTTAATTTGGCTATTCCCGGATGGATATTAAACGAATTTCGCTCAGTCAAATGCTCTTAGTACAAATTTAACGGAAGTGAAATATTGTTCTATGATGATTGGATTGAAACTTAGATCATATCATGGAGATGATAGTATTCCTTAAAACGTCCTCATCAGAGGTGATTGGGTATTTAATCACACTATCTCATGTATATCTTGGTATGTGGATGATAACTTATACGAAAATACAGGTCCTGTTAAAACGTGACTTTATTGAATAAGATAGATATTCATCATGCAGATATTTAAAAATCTACTTTGATTACCATTATTTCAGAGGAATTAATCGCTCTCAGATGGTCATTTCAACCAAAAGACTATAGTACAGGTAAGTCAACGTTGGATAGTTGTTTAATCACATGTGAAACCTATACACCTACACCTTCACTCATTGTGAATACTCACAGTTTGTGCGTCTCAATTTGTTACTTATCGAGGAGATGAGGGTAGAATTACATATGAAATCCACTAACCATTTGATTACGTTAGGTGAAACTTAAAGAACTATTGACATTATTTGGAAAAGACTAGATTTGAAAAGTAATAAATTGATCAACTTGGATGAAGAAATTACGGTATCAATTCATTTGTAGGAAAAAGGAATGCAGGTTTCAATGGGACTTGATGAGATGTCTCTGTATCGAAATAAGTGATTTGTATTGTGTGTTCATCACAAAGCTATTTCTGCACACAAGACATTTATCAACACATCCATTTATCGCATGGTCACTACTGAATATTATTCATTCAAATTAAGAAATCGCTATGACAACATATCTTAGCCTATTCGTTTCTCATTTCCAACAAATAAACATTATCATCATTGGAGTGAGCTGATCGATTGAAACATCTTTAAGTTGCGTAATCAAGTGAATTCACAAGTTCTATTTGTAAACAAACACTCGAAAATTAATGTAATTTATACTAAGAGTCGATTGTTTCAGAATTCACCATATTACATACATGTGAATACCACTTACATCACCAAACACTGACGATTTATTGTTTTCATAATAATAAAATGATAATACAGCTTCAGAACCTAGGCATTGGACATTTGTTTTCACTGATGCATTCTCGTTTCATTCACATGTCGTTCACTTCATAGTATTATTAACCAATTCAGCTAGATAAAGCATTATTGCTTATTATTTTTATCAACTTCTAAGTATCGATAGTCTTCTAATTGTAGAGGATACAATCAATATAGCTTCTTTGATATATCCAAATGGAAAGATATCATTGTATTATGAGAAGGTAAGTCACACAATTGAAAATGTGTTTTAAGTACCACAAATTATTCTAGTATTTCATGTTTATGAATACAGTCGAACTTATCACGTTTCAATGAACATGATAGAAAACGAGCAATATTTCTCAATGTGCAAGCAGACTATTTGACAATATAAATAAGCCTTTCATAACACACTTCATTCGAGCACTTTTTAAATACAGTAAGTACTTAGGAGTCAAGTACTAACCAATGGTGTTCGCGTGCGGAATAGTAACAATCGGTGTATGTTGGAGTACTGTATGGACATAGACGTATTCAGTCAAGCTTTAGTTCGTCTTCCAAAGATCGGCTTTTTGGAACTTCGTCTGTTGAATATTCTGAACACAGCATCTTTGCAGTTGTTCACAATCACATCTAATTTCAATTGATGGAGTTATTGATCTTGAAGTGTGTTCCCACGTTTCATCAAACTTCACTGAAGTTGACGACTGTAGTGATACAGAATAATTATGTAGACGAGATGGAACGTACTTCTAAAGAAACTGAGGATATCAGCATGTTTACTCTGACTGTGAATGTTTTTCCGTGATTGAGACCGTCTCAATGATGACATATAAGTTCAATGATTAATTGGTTTGGATATAGAGAGTTGTGTCGACAGATTTTGGAGACGCAATTGATATACATTTTTTTTCAGATTCCCACGGAAATTCAGGAGGAAGAGCTGGATACATTAATCACAGGCGAAGTCATGTGTAATTCAGGTAAGAATCATTTCAACGAATGTTGTTAACATATTGATGTACAATGACGTATATCACCAATCATATTTTAGCATTATATTACCCTCTATTTGTAATCGGCTACGAGCGTGCTAATAAAGAAAACTTTTGTATTCTATCACAGTGACCTGACATAGCTTTCTAACAGTTTACGACAATCAGTTGTTTTGCGTGTAAAAATCAGCTGATGGAAATGTCACTGAAGTGTTGCGGATAATTATGTAAAATGAAATCGAGAAACTATTTGTAACAGTACTGACCAAATGTTACTGAATATTGACTGTTCAACTTCAATTGATTGTTTACACTTGTTGTAGTGAAAGCGAATTATCACATCAGATTATGAATGACAGTGCAACCGAATCATGAAAGTGTTTGATATTTGTGAATACGTCATTCGAAAAAGGATGACTGTACTGTACTGAATTATTTCATTTTTCTGTAATAAATTTCATCGACCATCAATTACAAGATCCACATTTGTTGACACTCAAGTATTCAGATTTCTCGGGTGAAATAACAAAGGTGTGGGTGAATATTTGGAAACGTCTCACACTTACGATTATCATTTGACTGAACGAGACAGAGATATATGAATGACGGTTTCAAACAGATGACATTCACACTCATTCCATCACTCAATCACAGTACGACAGTCGCACATGCAGTTATCAGTCAAATCACCACTCAGTGAAAAATGAAATGTGTTTTGTATGAAACAGAAATGCACGAGTGGTACATGCAACTCATATTTCCTTCGTAACATGCCCAATCAACATTCTTCACTAAAATGATCACATGTTGTTGAAAGATGAAGCTGGGTGATCGTTGTGATACAATGTTATATGATTGAATGTGTGAAAATTCACTGAATGTTCAATCAAGTGATATTTATTGATCGGTCGAAGTGCATTACTGAATCTTTTACCAGTGAAGGTAATAATCATTTTTGTAATGTTTGCGTGAAACCTCTCATTGATGTTCTGCACTTTAAATGATCATTCTCTTATTATTATTTCTGCATCCTCTGTGGATTGTCTTTATGTTTCCTTAAGTCATAAATATTGTAAGCAGTGAAATCAACTTTAGTCCTTAACATCAATAGAAATATTTAATAAGCAATACGAAAATCAATTGAATCTTCATTCCAATTTAGTTAGAAACGTGGGACTTGTTTAACGAGTTGAGCGTATTCTTTGCAGAGTTTGCATTGATTTCTTCGTAAAAAAACTCATAAATTTATGAACATGGTCTTTGATATTTTGGTTGATCATTGATCACTTTCGAAATTCAGAGCCTTGTCAACCCAAATATCCAGAGATGTGGTATGATCATTACTCTATCGTTTATGAGAGATTTTTTCAGTTTCCTATTTTGAATGCTCCTCAAGTGGTGCAAACAACTTTTCACACCTAAAAAAACAATAATATGAGGTATCTTTTTCTGTTTAATTTATCACACCAGAACCCATAAATCCTGAAATAACCGTTCCTTCAAAATGGATCAAAAGTGGCACGTTAGTGGAGTTTGAAGTCATCAGAAGTATGTTAAACTTTATTTAATCAGCACTAACTATTTTCACGCTTGAGTATATCACTTTTGTTTCAACAAGTTGAAAATTCCATATGATACTGTAGTCAGCCTTTAAATTATATTCAGGTATCCGTCCGAAATGACGTTTCACTTAACGTCAATAACTACACATGGATTCTTTGTTTAACATTACATATGATTAAGAGAACATTTTGAACTAATATTGAAGTCTTCAGATTAATCAAATTTACCTAAACAAAGACACAGAAGGATAGATAAGATGATATAAGTCTGGAAAAAAATTGAATGTCAGTTCGTTGATTGTACAATGACAGGGAAGTGTCAGTTTATTCTTTTGCTACATGTAATATCGAATTTTCATGAGGCAGTGAATTCGCGATAACACACCACGTAATTACAATTGACATGAAAACGACTGTACGATTTCCGAAATCTCTGTTTTGTCGTATATATACTATAAATTGAAAGAGTAGACAAGCTAAGCCTCCAACTTACAATTTATTGTGACCAGTCTTAGAATTAATGACGATTTTCTCAGTATGAAAAATTGTCCTGTCTCATGAATATGAATACTCAGTAATAAAATCAGGTTTCAGTTTACAATGTGTTAGACTATTGAAATAACATTTCGACTACTGACAAAAGCATCCCATTATCTATGGATCAGATCGCCTACAATATTCGTCAAATGAAATGCGACCACACACTTAAATATCCTCCATCAAATTACGCAGACTGAATGTTAACCAATTAAATTGTCTTCGGTGATTGGATAAACAATGTCACTCTTCCTTTTGTTGTTCGAGTGAATTAAGAAAATTGAAAATAAAGTTTTAGTCAAAGAACAACTGTCTTTCTTGTATTGAGTTTGATCATATAAACTGATATCATGAAATGAAACTGTACAATCATCAGTAATTCAATGCAGTACGCTTTGCTGAACTTAATGACAGCATTCTGTGTACATGTTTCAATCAAAATAGTAATTGAAATCCAACAAATTCAGTCGTCTTAATTCATCGTCCATATTTGACATTCAAAGTAGTTTGATTCATTTCAAACATGCTATCATGAAATATTAGTGCAGATGAAAAAGTACTGAATATGTTATTGTGCATTGTGATGATAATTTTCCATTGAATGAAATAGTCAATCAGTAGTGGAACTACCATTATGTGATTGAGTGAATGTTTTATATTTTCCTAATTTACCTACCTTTTGTTTGATAACTTGAATCAAATCACCTTATTATTTTCACAGCATTGTGTTCGATACACACAACGAAGGAAGCATGCCGAAAAGTAACACCATTGGATACAACATGTATTTGGTGTGGAAAAGCTGGCGAATGCATTGAAAGCAATGATCAGGATACTCATATGCTGAAAGTAAATGACTGCAATGATGAGGTTAGTACATGCTTAACTTCACAGGTAGTTTACAATATTAACAAATTCCACATTCCGAGTAAATGGTTTGACTTGAAAGAAGAAGCTATGAATAAGAACTGACGTGTATTCTATCCTAGTTGACTGAATTAAGGCTTTGTATACGTTGACGATATCTAGTCAAATATAAGCTTTTTGCCTTTTCTCCATGGAAACAATAAACAGTGGATCAAAACATCGCTTGCCATTAGTGCCTGAAAACATAGTAATATCTCAGCCTATTCAATTTGTGGTTATTTAAGAAAACCAACATAAAATCGTAGATCTATGTGAATTGTTAGAGAGTATCAAAGAAACCAGTTTTAAGTAAAGTAGCTCAACCTGTTGAAAATTGGGTATCACGTTTTGATATTTGATGGAAGTTGGTAGACCCTGACGAGCAGACGAGCTAACAGGTTAAAGCTTCGATTACACAAACACACATCGAAGAAACTGAAAGAACATCTGATGTCAATGATGTCCAGGTTGAAGAAAACCTCCAGGAACCTTCCAAAGAAAATGCTCCACACTTGGTAAATATTTGATATCTAGTTATACATGCTACTTCTTTGTTTTGTAACTATTTGTGGAATTCCCTTGTATCATCATATCTCACAATAATGTATAATGATTAATGAAATATTTGAATAATAATTGGTGTTAATTAATAAATGCTGCTGTTTCACTTGTGCAGACGGGCTCAGAGGTTAACGCTTCGATTACACAAACACACATCGAAGAAACTGAAAGAACATCTGATGTCAATGATGTCCAGGTTGAAGAAAACCTCCAGGAACCTTCCAAAGAAAATGCTCCACACTTGGTAAATATTTGATATCTAGTTATACATGCTACTTCTTTGTTTTGTAACTATTTGTGGAATTCCCTTGTATCATCATATCTCACAATAATGTATGATGATTAATGAAATATTTGAATAATAATTGGTGTTAATTAATAAATGCTGCTGTTTCACTTGTGCAGACGGGCTCAGAGGTTAAAGATTCGATTACACAAACACACATCGAAGAAACTGAAAGAACATCTGATGTCAATGATGTCCAGGTTGAAGAAAACCTCCAGGAACCTTCCAAAGAAAATGCTCCACACTTGGTAAATATTTGATATCTAGTTATACATGCTACTTCTTTGTTTTGTAACTATTTGTGGAATTCCCTTGTATCATCATATCTCACAATAATGTATAATGATTAATGAAATATTTGAATAATAATTGGTGTTAATTAATAAATGCTGCTGTTTCACTTGTGCAGACGGGCTCAGAGGTTAAAGATTCGATTACACAAACACACATCGAAGAAACTGAAAAAACATCCGGTGTCAATGTTGTCCACGATGGAAAAAACCTCCAGGAACCTTCCAAAGAAAATGCTCCACACTTGGTAAATATTTGATATCTAGTTATACATGCTACTTCTTTGTTTTGTAACTATTTGTGGAATTCCCTTGTATCATCATATCTCACAATAATGTATGATGATTAATGAAATATTTGAATAATAATTGGTGTTAATTAATAAATGCTGCTGTTTCACTTGTGCAGACGGGCTCAGAGGTTAAAGATTCGATTACACAAACACACATCGAAGAAACTGAAAGAACATCTGATGTCAATGATGTCCAGGTTGAAGAAAACCTCCAGGAACCTTCCAAAGAAAATGCTCCACACTTGGTAAATATTTGATTTTTAGTACATGTTACTTCCTTCTCTTTTTTTAGAATTCGACTATCGAAACAATCGAGCTGAGTCAAAATACGAAATCATCTCGGTACTTGTACATTGTGATCCCTCTGGCCGTCTCTTTCTCTCTTCTATGTATTGGTTGTTTTATTTGGATTTTGATGAATCGAAGAATGAAAAATAATGAGTGATTGTCACAAAAACATCTTGTAACCTGTTTTGATTATTCTGTTCATGTTCTATTTATTTCATATTGCAGTAGAAAACTTTCAAGTTAATTATTCATTTCAGTAGTCTGAAAAATTTCTTCATTGAACCGTTTACATTCTTATGCTTGTCTACATTATAAACGATGTAATCTTGTTGATTAAATTATAAACATGGTTTTTATTGTTTGCTTGATTGTTTTCTTTTAGTCAAAAGCGACGTGTGTTACAAGAGTTTTACATTTTATTCTTAAATGAGTCGTATGTGTACACGTGATTACATAATCACTGCCATCAATAATGAGTCCGTTGTAAATGTTTATTATGATGAAGTCTTACTACTGGGAAGTACCGTTTGAAATTAACTACAGTCAATATTTTAAACGGGGCTGTCATAATAACTTATGTAAATACAATTAAGCTTCACACAAGATCCTGATGCTTTGATTAATCATTTGATAGCTGCGTGATTTAAGGGCGAAGAATTCAGCGTTTCACATTGAATTCTAGTTTTACGAGGTACACATACTCAAAACGTTAAAGCTGACGAAGTCTTCAGTCAACCTCATCGTTCTGAAGTGTGCTGTGAAGATCATTTAAAAGATGTTTGTCTACGGATTCTCAAAGAAAAAATAATCATTTTCATAAACGATTGCTATTCTTTGTGGTCTACTGAAACAAATTAACTTGAAATTAGGTTTATATAGTTAGCCAGCCATACTTAAGCAAGGGATGAAGATCACAACCAGTGAACTAACAGGTGTTGAGGTTTGTCAAGAAGATTTTTAGTATTTGTGTTTAGGATGAAATATCGTTTGAACAGAGACTTATTGTTATCTTGTTTCATCTGCTTGCGATGTAATATGTTGCAAATCAAAGTAGGTGTTCATTTTGTGTATTTGGTCTCAAAATCTTGGAATGTTTTGTCGGCGGTCACTATTGCGAAATTGAGATAAAACAACCAGCCCTGCAATCTCCGAATACTCTTACAGACTACATCCTGGTAGACGCTCGTCAATATATTTAGCAGTTTATTTCCGATTTTCCTTGTCGTGTTAACTCTATTTTGAATTTTAACATTAAACTTCTTTGTGTTGGGTGCCAGACACGATTCCTGCATTGTTCATTCACTGAAAGTTCTCTTAAGTGATAGTGTACCTTCAACTCACTCACCTTGTGTTCATTCTGTACGTAGTATCTTGGATATTGATGTGATTCCAAGAGAATTATCGATACATCAGATGTATACCAATATTCATCGAGTAACGTTGAAATTCTTATATGAAACGTGAATTTCCGGTCCATTTCGCCAATTTTGATTGGTCGCTAACAAGTTAGGATGCAATTTCAGCCGAAATGATTATGCAATTATTTCTTCTTTGCTTTATAAATTTGTTTTTGACAATCTCCATAGAGGATATTCTAGTGTTGAAACAATGAAACATTTGACATGACTCACATTTCAGTGGCTTGATGTTCATTCACAATTATGTAGCATAACAAACAATTGTGGAAGATGCCACCATTCAAAAAGCCATTCTTCGAAATAAATTCGATAGCCAGTGTCTTCTGAGGTCTGTGAGAGAATTCATTTACTCTGTTGTTGTCTATTTTCTGCCAGATATTACGCACTTGAGATCATTGATTCACCTGGGTGACTCGAGTATTTATTTAAAATGATAATTTCTTTTGCACGCTAATGTTCACCGCCTGATTTGAATTCCAAATATAATACATCTAGATATACTCGTCGTTGTCTCCTCGACTATGTAATGGAACATACGGAACTACCAGAGTGCTCACCAGTCCTTTAATTTAGTAATACTCAGTATTCCGAATTCCGTTATTTGTGATCACACACAAGCATTCACAGTGAATTCACACATAATAACAGAGAACTAAATGTAATCAACACATACGTGGCAGATATCTCGGTGTTCACTACAATAAACGGTTTTCTCTAACTGTCAAATACCCTTGAATTACTGTTAATCTGTGGTGAAGTTAATCTTTCCTTATACAACCAATTACCAAATAAAGCTTGAATGAATACGTCTATGTCCATACAGTAATCCAACATAAACTGATTGTTACCATTCGATTCGAGGACACTATTGGTTATTTTTATTAGCATCTGTCTCCCAATTATTTACTGTATTTAACAAGTGTTTGAATGAATCGTGTTATTACAGGATTATTTATATTGTCAAACAGTCTGCTTGCTTATTGAGAAATATTGCTCGTTTTCTATCGTGTTCATTGAAACGTGATACGTTCGACTGTATTCAGAAACATGAAATAGTAGTCATTCAATATGTAACTGTAACTTTTGAGCAAAGCCATATCCACTCTATTTGACCACCAATCGTACCCTTAACTGTTAAAAGATGTCTAGATCAAAATAGATAATTAGTTTCCGATTGATCACATAGATGTCGAACTGAATGTGTTAAGTTATGTGGATTGACGTCTCTAAAGAACCACAATACATTTCATTGAAAGTGAACTGTTGAATATTGAGAACGATATCTTGAACCTGACACCGATTTGTAGTTAAAATAGTGATCATTGAACAATTCTTCAATTCTTGCATAAAACTCATTGTTCATTACTTTCCTCAATTATCTCTTCACGGATATTTGTTGTATCGTGAAGAGTGCTCAAGACAGTTGGCATGATGTGTGGTGAATCTTTTGAGGTCATTACTCAGATGGTTGTGCAAAGACTTACCAAATTCTGAAAGGCGTTATCTTATCAGATACTAACCATCCATTTTTATTCATATATTCTCTTTCTATATCTTGTGGTGGAACGAGGCATTATTGCATTAGAATCCATGTTTGCAAGCAAAAGTATAAAATCTCTACAATATCTAATATAGAATATATACTCTATGACGAATAGGTTGTACTAGATGATGGAATCAATAACTAGTATTCTCACATATATTTCTAATTGGAAATATTGTACAGATCCCCAATCTTCTCAAATAGACATTCCATTAAATTCCAAGTAGTTTATTCAGTCAACTTATGTAGGCGGTCATCAGAATTTTCAACTTTCTTCATTTTCAGTAAGAGAAACTTTTTGAAATTTCTTGTACTGAGAATTCTATTTTGTATCAGGCACTTAATAATGAATAGAGCCATTGATCATAATCAAAATAATAAACTGGTTGTTCCTCAATGAAATTTCGTGATGACAACGCAAACGAATGTCATATATATTGAATGTTACATATTGAAGTTCGCGGATTCATTACTGTGTACCTGTTATGCTTGTGCCCGAGTGGATGCCTGATTGATGTTTGACTTGATGAGGTTGCCAATTAGAGAGCAGCGAATTATCGATTGGAACAGTGACACGAAGCCGTACGAGCAGACTAGAGTGCTAACCGATCCTGCTATCTGCCTAGACCAATCAGTTAATTCCAAAACACCAATAACAGCCTCGGTAATATGAACCATTATTTAAAAACATACTGAGTTTTTATACAAACCAAAGTAATCAATAAACTGATTATAACTCAAAAATCGTATGATAATAAGTCAAGGTCAAAATAAAGTTAATGATAAGAGAAATACGATTATGAATAGTTCAGTTACGTAATAATTGTACAATAGGGAATAGGCATAATACATTGGTCGATAAATAGTCCTTAGAGTTACCATTCATAATTCACCAGGGGATATAACAGTACCAAATGTATGTAGTTTTCACAAGAAGTCATTTAAACAACTTATATATATGTCTATATATGTCTTTCTTGTTAATCCAGTCATAGATTATACATTTTCGAATGATCTCTTTCTACTCCAATACATATTCAATGGGGACTAATAAATTCGTTGTACCTATTACCAATATGTGAATATTTTTATGTTGAACACAAAATAGCTCCAGTGATAATCAGTTTTGACAACTATTGAAAACGTGAAGAGCCTCAAGTGTGAATAAACGGGATTCGATCTGATGTGTACTGTTCATTGTATTATCAGCTGATGAATTCTACTATGGTCAACGTTTGATGTTGAAATGCAGTTGTATTTAATCCCAATTTATTAAGAAATACCTGAATTAATCAGATGAACAAGTTGAGTAAGATTGAAATATTACTCACTAAGTTTAATGGTATTACATACTTACATATGATATCGCTCATGAAGAAGCATAGGCCGCTCACTAGTACACATCATCCGAAGCTGTACTTGACGATGATTTCTAGTTGTTTCTGGCTGAAAGGAATCCACTTGATGTCTGCTTGGTTATAACACCGAATAAACTCTGACCTTTTCTTGCACATTTATATATATAGTTACCATTGATAACCTTTTGATATTCGAATCCCTTACATTCGCTTATGTCAATTATTTCACACTATTTATTATATCAATGATAAAATTTTAATACACATTTGGCAGTAAGCAGCTCACGAGAAACCACGAAATATAATGAATTCATATTATTGTGCATCAATATTTGTTCAGAAAGTAGACGGGATTTCATTCTTTCTCTACAAATATGGTGGTCCAGATATTCTGATTCTTCATCCAAAGCTGTTTGCTATCACTAAAGAAACAGGTTCTTAACCTTAATCTTTGAAAACCACGTATATCAAACCGCGCTACAATTCCGAAGATAAGACTGTAATGAAAAATTGTCGAGCCATAAATATCACTTCAGTTATCTTCAGGATTATGGAGAAAATTATGAACGATGAAATCTTCAACTACATACACGCTGTAGAATTTATCATTGATTCTCTTTATGGATTTTTTAAAACTCGATTTTTTATGTCATGCCATCTAATCGGAGGTGATGTTAACTTTCCGATTAGTTGACCGGAAACAACTATTGAGGTTTTGTTATGAGCTGTTTAGCCTACATCACCAGGCCAAACCACCTGGCTTTACTGTTCCAACACAAATATTGTTTAAGGTAGCTGTAATGCTATAGGAGCATCCTTTAAAACCAACTCCAATAATCTGACATTCTCGTGTGAGTATTTCGTATTTTGTCGAAGCAATTACTTAGAACAAGTACACATTTGTTCACCATAATGACAAAAATTTACTGTGAAGAGTTTCTGACATTTTTTTGGAAGAAAGCCAGTGTTATCACATAACTTCACCTTTTCATTCCACAGGACATAATTCACGTCATTGTTCAATTACAACACATAAGTCTACGGAATTTTGATTTGTCCAATTTGATCATATTTGGAAACAGTAAAAGAAATAGCTTTTGAACTGATTTCAGTATGAGAATACTATGGAAGAAACAAGGAACAATATAATAGTTGAAGTTTATCTTATCAAGCTTGAATACAAGCAAAATCATCTGGTCAATGGTAACTGAGAAATTATTCTGATAGTGATATACTGAAAGAAGTTGATCACGTGCCTATGGATTATTTCAAGCCACTTATTTCGTACATTTTATTCGGTTTGGTAGGTAAACTCCTTTATTCATTCCAGTCTTGTGAGTTTGGCATACTATAGAAAGTATACATCGTGAGCAAGTTGAATCTCAGAATACAACACACATATACTGATAAGCACTTGTCAATTGTAGATTAGAAGTTCATAGATGACTTCCCTAACTACTACACTAGATGATATAATTTCGCATATGTGAGGAAGGTATGATTTCTTTAAAGATGGAACATTCACATTGTCGAATTTATTCAGCATAATATTAGGGTTAAGTAGTGGGTTTTAAACATACCGTAAACTTCCTGGCAATGTTGTAATTTTGAGACGTCATTTGGCGTTCTTTCTAACATAAAGTTCAGTGGGCTATCGTATCATTCAACAACCAACCCGTTAATCCATTCGATACCCTTTTTTCTAGCCAGTTATCTTCTCAATTTTAGTTATCTTTTTGTATCCTATTATATCTCTCAACTATCTAGTTGACCACTGACTATATGACTCTGACATTTACCCAGTTGATTGAGAATCTGGATCTATATTGATGTGCTATATTTCTTGAAAATATCCGAAATCTTTAGACTTTATTCAAACCACAGTGATGATACTTTCCGAATCGAAATATGTCTGTAGTTGTTACCATCGATTCGTAAAATTGATAGTGCGTTGTTTATATTCACTGCTAACCAGCGTTTGCTTATCTGCATATCAAGAAAGTGTTCATCTTGACCATTGTGGTACTTCTTAAAGTTTACATAAATTGTTTTGTGTTTATTCGCTGTTGTTTCTCCCATTCCGCAAAATCTGGTATAAGGTGATTATTTTGGCCTTTGGGTAATGGTGATTCCGAAGAGTGATAAGATTGTGATGTTGGATTCCGGAACATATTTCAAACCGTGAAGAAGGATCTAATTTCAGTCTGTTGATCGTAGGATGGTTTGCATATTCTCTAAATTTTTTTTCGATTAATTTGTGTCAGTGGACATTCCTACACAGGACGGATGTGAGATGAGTTACTTTAACCCATTGTGTATTGAGGTTGGTGCAACGAGTTTCAGTTTACGTGTAAATCTTCTTTCACAAACCTCATCTCATGATTCGTTTGTTTCGCTGCTGTTGTAATTTGATATTTCGTCAGCGTGGTCAACCTTTCTGTATACTTGAATTTTCACACTCCTTGCTGAATATAGGATTCTTCTCCTATATATCTTACGTTATCAGAGATTTTGTTGTGCAAATAATAATTATTTCTGAGTTCACCTTATTAAATATAACGAATGCATCAAATATGTGACGTATTAGAATCTTCAGTTCGTTGTTGCAACTGAGTAAATGAATGTTTGCAAGAGTTTGTATCATTCTGTTGTTGTTGTTAAATATCGCAACTTGTCAGGCTCCTTTAACATCTGTATATTCCAAGTTTTTGACTCCACATTGTAAGTTCGAACAAGTTTAAACTGAAAAGCTCTATGAATATGTAGTCTAACTTTCGAAGAGGTAAGGCTCAGTCTATCTACCAATATTAGGATTGATTCAATGAACGCGGATTATTGGGGACTCACACTTGAATGGGAATGTGGTGAAACTGTGAACAGAGAATTTTTAAAAGGTTGGCACACATTCAAATCGATCCGATTTATCAACGAGTGAGAAAAACCACGAACAAATAATACGATCAGGAATTAATTCAAAGAGAGAGACAAATAATGTGAATGCGTATCCAACCACAGGTCAAACATTTTCACTGACTAATCAGGATTGACATCGACAAGATAAAATGTCAGTCATATTTAAAGAAATGAGAATATATAATTTCTACCTGAATTTTGTCTTAATAAATTTTTTTCAGAAGAATAATGGAAGCTTCCCAAGTAAAACATTCAGCTCTGAGAACGAAGCTTCACCAAATGATGCTAATCATTCTCAGTTCATAGAATTAACAATCAGAAATGTATCCATAGTTTTTTATAAAACGAGTACGCTGGAAGCATTTCGGACATAGAAAATCAATATAAAATTTATTAGCCTTTGAAACGATGTGTATTAGATTGAAATTTCAAGATAGACATCAATATTGAGATGTGAATGATTTTGGCTGACACATGTTGCATTCCATTACTAAATATATTAGGAGCCAAATAAATTCTACAAATATTTAGTTACTTAAATACTGAATACTAGTAAACAAGAAAACTAAGAAATAAGGTTCATGACTTCTGAACTGTATTACTGTAAATTAAATGTTCCAGCAAGTTAGAATCAAAGTAATAACTGGTCAAGTATTCATTTAGGTAGTTACAATTCTTGTTCTTTTCAATTCCCAAGCATTACACTTAATCCTAGATCTTAATCCAGTTCACCACAGTAACCATTTTTTCAGACTTTTATTCATTAAATTATTGATTTATATTACCTACATTACGACTATTGTATGAATTTGAAGCAAAAAATGTGCATCTGTAAATATGAATAACATTACGATTCATGAATTTGATCTGTCCGAATCGCATTCGTTTCCAGTAATGACGCGAGTCAGACAAGGCTGTCTACTCTCCCCATTCCTCTTCCTTCTGGTGATTGACTGGATTATGAAGACTTCGACATCTGAGGGGAAATACGGAATACAATGGACTACTCAGAACTAATTGGATGGTTCGGAATTCGCAGATGACCTAGCCCTCCTCTCTCATACACACGAACAAATACAGATGAAGACAGCAAATGTAGCAGCAGCCTCCGCATCGATAGGCCTCAAAATACACAAAGGAAAATGCAAGAGTCTCAAATACAACACGGAAAACACCAACCCAATCACACTTGATGGCGAAACTCTGGAAGAGGTGGAAACATTCAATTACCTGGGAAACAAGGAGGATCTGATGCAGATGTAAAGGCGAGGATTGGCAAAGCAAAGGCAGCATTTCTACAATTGAAGGACGTATGGAACTCAAAACCACTGTCAGCTGATTTCAAAGTCAGAATCTTCAATACGAACGTCAAGGCAGTCCAACTGTACGGAGCTGAAACGTGGAGAACAACTACGACCATCATCAGGAAGGTACAAGTATTTATAAACAGTTGTCTTCGCAAAATACTCAACATCCATTGGCCGGACACTATCAGCAACAGTCTTCTGTGGGAGAGGACAAACTAGCTTCCAGCTGAAGGGAAAATTAGGAAAAGACGTTTGAAGTGGATCGGACAAACATTAAGGAAATCACCAATGTGCATTACAAAGCAATCCCTAACTTGGAATCCAGAAAGGAAGCAAAAAAACGGAAGGCCAAAAAACACATTACTCTGAGAAATAGAAGCAGATATGAAAAGGATGAATGTTAACTGGAAAGAATTGGAAAGGAAGGCTCAGGACAGAGTTGGATGAAGAATTCTAATGAGCGGCCTATGCTCCTTGACGAGGGGTAATAGGCGTAAGTAATTAAGTAAGTAAAATCGCATTCATAGATGAATATATTTAAGTAGCCTGCCAGCTATGACTTTTTCGACTATCAAATTACGTTGACGTCATTGTATAGTTATTTTGAATGAGTAAGATTATGTTTGGTGTTTTTAGTCTGTCGGTAGAAATCCCTAATCCAAGTTTCATTTTGTTTAGCGAAATCCGGTGAAGTTTACTTTTGATTCTGGAGGAACCGGAGCTGCAGACTGATCCAATTTCATATCAATCAAATTTGCACAAAAAGAAATAGCAGCAGCCTTACTCCAATCACTACTGAATACTTGTAGGACAAATATCCTCATGTCCATTATTCAAATCACACTAATGAATGTAATGATTCTCCAGCAATTGAGTACTTATGGAATACTTTTAATCACGTGTTATACCTATACTACTCATGAATAATCAATTGTTCTCATTTTCCAATGCAAATGACATGTTTGGGACTGTTTCAGATGTATATATTTATGTGACAATGTTCACAGGTTTCACACAACTCTTGCCACTTCGAACGGAACTGAAATGCATTTCTCATTCGTAGTTGAATATCTAAACAGCCTGCCAGCTATTTCTGTCTGTACAACATTAAATGCATATTTTTGATTGATGCTATTGCGAAGATATTTTGATTGAAATAGACAATATTCGGTGGTTGTAGTCTGTTGATAGAAAATCATGAAGGTGGATTTCTTGGTAGTTGGTACAGGATAATGATGTGTACACTCACTTCTGAAGAACCTATCACTTCTCGTGTGATCCAAACTCATATCTTTCAAGTTTGCACAATGAGAATTGTCTACTACCCAAATCGAGGATAATGCCATTCAGAGGAGAATTGCATGCAACCTTGAATATTGTTCCAGCACAACCACATAGAAAGTAACAAAATAATGTCAATAATTACTGAACTTGAAACATGACACTCTGTTGGTAGCGTTGAAGCTTTTATAGTGTCTGGTTCTCCTATAGAGCGGGATTGAGCTGTACTGCTTGGGCTAAGCATGGGCAGTGTCTGGCTCTCCTGTTAAACTGGATTGAGCTGTATTGTTTGGGTTGCCACGTGAAAGTTCAGATGGTGTCTGGTTCTCCTGAAAACTAGTGCAAGATTACCCTGGCCCATAAGGGTATATTATATAACTGTGAACAAACTGGTTGATCCTGCCAGTAGTCATATGCTTGTCTCAGAGATTAAGCCATGCATGTCAAAGTGCATACCTTAAAACGGTGAAACCGCGAATGGCTCATTAAATCAGCTAAGGTTCCTTAGATCGTAAACGCTACATGGATAAATCTCTTTCCGCAACCATCTGAATCATGACCTCAAAATATTCACTATACATCATGCCAACTATCTTGAGCACTCTACACCATACAGAAAAAGTCCGTGAAAAGATAATTTGGAACAGTAATGAACATTGGGTTGTATGAGTTAATGTCACGTAACCCTAAGAGCATGTGGTTTATTTATGTAGTAATTCATACTGAATACTTGCAACACACTACTTATTAACAATACGTAAAACACACAAGTAGGCTTAACGAGACACTATATCAAATACTTCATAATCTGAATCATACTGTTACTGACTACAATAATCAGTTCATACTACCACATACACAGATATGTTTTTCTCTGTCAATTAGATATAGATCAACGGCTTGGAAAGGACAATGTATCATTGAAATTAAATCTGATGTTCAAGTGTTCACGTAATTATGCAACAACCACTTGTCCCAACACAGACTGTGATACACAAGGGGACGACACTTTGAATAACGTCGACATCCTTCTAAAGTAAAAAAAGAACACCTCTAATATAAGAAGAAAAAAAAACTGGAAATCAATTCTTTCCATGTGTAATAATAATTCTATTATATTTCAAGTACTATTTTGTGTCGTGTTCAAGAAATCGTTTTCAATTTTCAACAGTTCACTTTCAATGAAATGCATTGCAGTTCTCTTATTACAATCTTAAGAGGCATCAATTTACATAACTGAACACATTCAGTTCGACTTCAACTTGTTCAATGGGAAAATAATTATTTATTTTAATATGGACACCTTTTAACAGTCACGGGTACGAATGGTGGTCAGATAGAGTGGATGTGGCTTTGCTCAGAAGTTACAATTTCATATTGAACGACGATGAAATCGTCTCACAGAATTTGTTGAATAAAGCAATGTTCATGAGTAAAAAATATGCTGTGAATTATGAGATATATATTTGAAAGATAAATTAAATAAAAAAGAATGAACCAAATCGGCCGAGCCGTTCAAAAGTAATGATCGGATGACGGATGATGACGGATCTTTCAAATGTCTGCCTTATCAATTTGTTTGTAGGTGATTTGCCTACCATGATGATAACGGGTAACAGGGAATCAGAGTTCGATTCCGGAGAAGGAGCCTGAGAAATGGCTACCTCATCCAAGTACGGCAGCAGGCGCGAAAATTACCCACTCCCGGCACGGGGAGGTAGTTATGCGGAAAAGTGTGTTCACGAAATTCGCTGTCTCGGGCTTTTCTATAGAATTTTGTCTTACGCACCATTCTATGGGAATTTTCCGTGTCACATTTTCCTTCATAACTTTTGAACGGATTAATATTTTTCAATTGGGTTTTCTTTTTGTTACTTATCTTATGAAATGCTATTCAATGATGTATAACATGTACATGCACTTTGAAATTTTAATGTTACTCTTTACACCTGCTTTTACTCGCCATGTTATATAGGGATACTACGCCTAACTCCTCAGGGTCTGGAAAGTCGGAAAAATGAAAATTTCGCAAATGCGGTAAAAATGATCTTGGTGGTCTTGTATTAGTATTCTGACACGGAACAGTGGGTTTCAAGCTTTCTGAGGCTTGAGTAATGGCTACCCCATCCAAGGACGGCAGCAGGCTCGAAAATTACTCACTCCCGGCACAGGGAGGTAGTTATGGTTAAAAGTATGTTCACGAAATTCGCTGTCTCGTACTTTTCAATCAATATGTTGCGCTTTTTGACTCGTTTATACCATTTCAAAATGTTACATACTACTGATTTACTCATATACATTTGAAATAATTTTTATTAAAATGTAAATATATCATTTATTCATTGTTCATCATTGGAATACATAGACTAACATACATGAAGAGACCCAATGAAGTCTTCTGTTTATTATTAAATACATGCTGATACCTCCTTATAAACGACATTCACAATGATCTGTATTCGGAACATTATTCACGATAATTAAATGTTACAGTCGATATGTATTTTACACATTCATTCAATATGATATCCATTTCATGTATCTTTCAAACTTTTTGATGTCATGGAAAATCGACTAATTTTATGTAATGAACTATAAGTTAAACTTTTACGTAGTAATGGAGTTGATTGATTAGATTGTTCAGATTTCATATTATGTGATGTATTACTTCTAATCAATTTAGGCGTTTGATGACTTGTACTAGATGAGTTAGGTGAAAACGATGAATATTTAAATGTTAACCAACGTACCATTTGTCTTGGTGAAAATACTCTCATTGTACGTACTGAAGGAAATCGTTTCATTCGACATTGTGGTGATTCTATATTCTCTAATAGATTATTTGTAAAATCATTCTCCTGAGTTGAACTATGTCTTCGTATACATGATATTTGATTAGTTGTTTTTGATTTGAGAATTTGTGTTAAAGTTAATTTTTTCGATGTACTGAATGTTTCTTGCATATCTATAATGACTAAAGGATTCTGGAATTCTTCAGATGGTCTAGATAAAGTGATAATAGTTGGACCTAATGTTGATCTTGTTTGTCGGTTGATATTTTGTATTAGATTAAGCCACTTTCTCATAATTTCACTGGTTTGAGCCTTAAACAAGAAACAATGAGAATAAATGAATTCGGTCAATTTGTAAGTAGACATTATGTTCAACTTAAAACAGAGCTCAAATGAAAGGAACTGAAGAATGACACATTGACCAATCAATAAGAATCACGTAATTGTTCACTGTGTCGTCGTTTTACTGTAGATCATAGGTAAACGCAAAATTTCTTATTCTGTAAATGTTTTACACTGTTATTTAATACAACCGTATGAAATTTCAAAACCAGGTAAAAGTAAGCGAAATATTGACAGTTCAACCGAATTTACGTCTAAGAAAGCTCTACTTGAAAGCGTTATTACTATACCGTGAAAGCCAAAGGAGTACGTATCAATAAACAAGATGTTGTGGGCAGAAAACCTTCATACAAACTCTTCAATTATCCCGGTCTTCAATTTGAGTACGCTTACATTTCTTAAAATGTATTTTTAGTTTTTTGTCAGTTTTGTTCAACTGAATTCCTCATTGTGTTTCTGCATAAACTGCCTTAATTGCCAAATCATTTGAATTTCTGTGCATTTCCTTTGAGTTACTTATTAGTAGTTTTAAAACCAACACTAAACATTTATGATTAAATGACTAACTTTAGATTTACTTAATTCCTGTTCATATTCTTACTTAACTAACTAGCTGTGATAAGCCGATTATATAATTTAATTTTGGTTTAAAGTTTGAGTTATTAACTGATTGCTAACTTTATAGTAAATCTTGAAATGTATTGCTAAATTGATCTTTACTTATTCATTTATTCAAACACAAAAATATTGGTAAAAAGGGGGAATGAATACATATGCACCGAACAAGTCACTTGATTTGCACAAGGGCTGTGATACTGCCCGGGTACTCTAATCGAAGCAGGTGGTTTTCATAAGGGGGGACACCTGGAGTTTTCGACTTTAAGGTCTGATCCACAAGATAGTAGAACAACGTTAGGAGATGTAGTCCCATGGTAGCCTGTTACCAATGATTGGTTCATACGCCATTTGTTCCCTCAGGAACCTGGAGAAAAAATACACCACTGGTTTGGAATCAGGGTTTTCTAACTTTCTAATCCAGTTGCAGCATCAGATATTCACTTTTCATTCTCTCAATTTCGCAGACCACATCAATGCCGCGAGAAAGCAGTGAGTAGGATTTCACTGACAACCGCTGTATACATGTTGACATGTGACGGCATTTGGAGAGAGAGAGAGCTGACTCTCCACACTCATCGCTGCACCAGGGCATTGGATCTACCACCTATTGTTTGATATTGATTTTGCATTTCATTTTTGTATAAAGTACTGATAAAGAATTAATGAAAACAAATATGTAATGGCTCAACTTGTATACTTAATGACTTATTGAGGGATAGATTTAATTCTTATTATCTAAAATGAAATACTGATAAACTTTAATTGAATGTTCTATTTCGTATAGATTTATAATATTCAGATTATTGAACATAATGAAAGACAATAATCACGAACTTGAAATAGATATCGAGCTCCGGTAGCAGTTGATGTAATACGAAACGTGTTTGCTCGTTTTGTATAATCCTTTGTTTCATTGGCAGTTATTAGATTCTGTCCAACCAGTAATCCAATCTCTCCACGAAATGTATTGGATAGAGGACTTAAACAAAAAATAAAATGATAAGACGTTCTTACAATCTGAGAAGGAAATTATTTCTTCAAATAACTGTAATGACAAACTGAAGAACTAATGTAGATTTAACACAATTAAAGAATTAAGTTTACATGTGTATTATTATGTTCCATTTATCATTGGTGACTGTTCAATGAAGTTGTCATCAATAGTCAGATCATTGGAAAAACGTACAATTTTTGAAATGAAAAATGGTAATGGATTTCTGACAAGGTCTCTATTGAATTTTTAAGAACTAGGCATTCAATAACTCCTTCTGGAGCCCCTATAAGGTTGCCGGATAAAGAGGGAGGGTTGGGCATGGAGTTGGCGACTCCATCCCGTAGAAAGCTAACTCGCTAAAAAAACGCTTACCAGTAATATCATTCAAACCATTTTAATTCTGCGTTGGAAGTTGAAAAGGTTTTGAAAAGATCCATTTTTCGAAAACTGACGTGGACGGGTCAATATTTTAGTTACTAAAGTTATTGCCCTGTACAATACGAATGTGGTTTGGTAAAGTGTCTTTTTAACAGGCTTCGTCGTATTTGCACAAATGACGCTATTGATGACGATGTTAAGTTGTTAACCAAGACATTAATCGGGAATGGCTATCCACCTAAATTTATCAATAGATGGAAAGTTCAGGGCACAGCGAGACCTACTGTAACCTTCGTAGAGAAAAAGCCTGTCTACATCACCTTACCATTTAGAGGTGATTCAAATAGCCTTTTATTGAAACAAAGGCTTATCAACAAAACGTATTGTGCTACGAAAGTCATAATCAAGGAAAGAACGAGGTCCATGCTTCATTCAAAACCTAGACGACCTGAAAACGATTGTGTTACATCCCACTGCGTTTACCAATTTAAATGTGTGTGTGGTCACACATACATAGGTAGGAGCAATCGTGATCTGAAAATTAGGGTGGGTGAACATGTATCAAAATGGTTGCAAAAACAAATACAGTCGAATGACCCAATAAGAGTAGATGATAAACATCCATCATCCTCTATTGCTAAACATATAATCGAAACAGGTCATAAGATCGATCTAAACTCGGCTTTTGTTGTGCTGTTTAAAAGTGTAAAAGGGCGTATACTGAGGTTTATTGAAGCCTTAGCCATACGAAAATTCAAACCCCCTTTGTGTATTCAAAAACAGTTTGTGCTCTCTTTAAACCTACCCTGGTAATATATGCTTATTATCCAGAGTGATTAGGTGTCAAATTGTTTTCACATTATTTCATCATTATTATCCTTGTCTATTCTTACCCCTATTTCCAGTCTAGTTGACCTTTTATTTTTACATATAAATGTTCTTAACAAGTATATGTGTGATCAGATTGTTCGAAATGTATTGCGCTAATATATCACAAAGTTCTGATAATCTTCGTCTTCTCATTACATTAGCGAAAAGGTCTTCATTTAGAAGAGTTGTGACGCTGCTTGGTGAAAGTCGAGTTCCATTGGAAGTCACGAGGCCGATGCCTCATTCTGACAACCAGAGAAATCATTTATCTAGGTACATGGAATGTTCGTACAATGTGAGAGACCGAGAGAGTCATCCGAATTCCTGTAGAAATGGGGAGATACAACCTGGAGGTGCTTGGAATCAGTGAAACATATTGGACGTATGTTAGACAACAACGACAATCTCCAGGGGAGCTTCTGTTATACTCCGGTCATGAAGAAGAAAATGCTCCACATACAAAAAGAGTTGCATTGATGCTGTTCAAACAAGCACAAAATGCATTTATAGGATGGGAATCCCATGACCCAGGATCATCAGAGCCTCCTTCAAAACAAAGAAAGAGGGCATTACAATGAACATCATCCGATGCTATGCGCCTACCAACGACTACGATGAAGACGTTAAACACCAATTCTACGATAGGCTGCAATCAAGCGTCGAGAAGTGCCCAACAAAGGACCTGACTATTCTGATGAGGATTTAAATGCCAAGGTTGGATTGCACAACACCAAATACGAAGACGTCATGGGACGACATGGACTGGGATAAAGGAAAGAAAATGGTGGGAGATTCGCAAACCTATGTGCCTTCAATAAACGTGTCATTGGCGGCACTATTTTCCCACACAAACGCATTCACCAAACCATATGATTTTCACCGGACAACACTACACAGAACCAAATCGACCATATCTGCGTCAACAAAAAGTTCAGTGGACTATGGAGGGTGTGAGAACCAGGAGAGGAGCTGACATAGCATCAGATCATCATTTGTTGGTCGCCAAGATGAAATTAAAACTTAAGAAGCACTGGACAACGGGGCAGACAACACCACAGAAGTTTAATACGGCTTTTCTTCGGGATACTGACAGACTCAACAAATTCAAGATAGCCCTCAACAACAGGTTCCAGGCATTTGATGATATACTCAATGAAGAGGGAACCACCATGGAGAGCAACTGGAAAGGGATCAACGATAATTAAAAAGGACACCTGATCAATATTCAAAAGAAAGACGATCTCAGCAGGTGTGAGAATTTCAGAGGCATCAGTCTCCTCTCAATACCAGGAAAAGTCTTTAACAGAGTATTGTTAAACAGGATGAAGGATTACGTAGACGTCCAACTTCGAGATCAAAAAGCTGGATTTCGTAAGGATAGATCGTGTACAGATCAAATTAAAACTCTACGGATCATTGTGGAACAATCACTTTAATGGAATTCATCACTCTACATCAACTTCATTGACTGCGATAAAGCACTTGAAAGCGTGGACAGGACAATATTGTGAAGGCTTGTTCGACACTGCTGCGTGCCTGAGAAGATAGTCAATAACATACGGAATTCCCATGATGGATTAAACTGTAAATTCGTGCATTGTCGAACAAAATGGTGTCATCTTAAACTTTTCATAGTTTTATCTCAAGATAAACAATCTCATAATAGAGGGAATTGGTTATTTAATTGTCTTTAGTTTTGAGTTGTACTGGAACTGACAATAACGAAGATTACGTACAAGTAAAGCTAACCTGTTAGCTATATTCCGTTTTTTCTGTAAATTTGTAACATATTGTTTTACTAGGTAGCTCTTGATTGAATGCAGGTTAAAAATGCTTGCAAGCATGTATCAATGAAATCCTACTTGACGAAGAAGCTTTGAAAGTTATGAAAAATTTTAGACATCTGGGCAGCATCATTGATGAACATAGAGGATCTGATGCAGATGTGAAGACGCGGATCAGCAAAGCAAGAGCAGAATACTTCATTGAGGGTAACAGGCGTAAGTAACTAGGCGTCCAATAAAAACAGAATTTTGTGTAAGATAACCGTATATTCCCAATTTCCATAATACTGCCAACGTGTACCTTATCCCGAAGTTTACTAATCATTTACCCTTGACTTGTGATCTGTAGCAATTATAATATTTTCTTTCTATTTTTTACACTACTTTAACGTAGTTTAAGTAGTAACATTCAGAAACAGCCAAAATTGTGCAGGTTTTCCTGAACGTAGAAAAACATTATTTGAACAACTCACCAATAGGAGCTTCTGAGTAGAAAAAACTGCTATCAATAGTACAAGGGAGTGTTTCATTCAATACTACTGATTTGAGAAACAAAATACTAATCATATCAAAGTTATTAATCATAGATCAAACATTGTACATTTCAGCATAAACATTTCAACTTACTTATCTTCATCGTAATCAGATTTATTTTTATAGGCTAACAGTTGTTTCACTGATGTATTTAAGACCATATATAATTCATACCATGAACGATCTCGTGATTTACAATTATGATTAATCCATTCATGTTTTCTCATTAAATAATCACTTATAGAATCTAGAAACAAAGTTTAGAAGAATGATGGAAGTCATTGGAACACCCTAATGACAGTTCACAGAACGTTATACATGAAATTCATTTAGTAATCATACCGTACCTTATAAATTGGATACCTATAAAATTTAGTAATCACTGGTCTATTCCACATATCAATAGTAGAGAAAGTACGTTTATTCGATTGAAAACATATTACTAACTGAGAGAATTTTAACAATTATAGTGAACATTGAGCGATTACTGACTTGATAATAAGGTGGATAAGTATTGTCTTAACGATGACATCACAATATTTATTTAAACACATACATATTAGTAAAAGAAGGCGCCAGATATATATGCGCCACACAAATCTCATTTGATTTATGTGAAGGCTGTGATACTGAACGGGTGCCCAAACCAAAGCAACTGGTTTTCTCAGTGGGCACTAACCAAAGAATTTGACTTAAATGTCTGATTCCCAAGGCAGTGAAGCATGGTAAAGAGTTTCAGTCTCATGGAAGACGGTGAACAACGATTGATTCATACGTCATTTGTTCCATCAGGATACTGGATCCTATGTGCACCATTGGTTTTGTATCAGGGTGTTCCAACTCCCCTAGGTGGACCCTCCGTGTCCACCGACCCGGTTGAAGCGCCGGACATTCGCTTTTCGTCCTCTCAATTTCGTAAACAACACTCTGGTTACGAGAAGGCAGTGAGTAGGACTTCCCTGACAGAGGCCATATACGCGTGGCCATGTGAGAGTGTTTCGAGAGGGAGAGCTGACTCTCCCCACTCTCGGCCATACCAGGGCATTTGGGTGCTTGTGATATCATATATTGTATTTCGATATGGAAAGAGATATATTTTATGATTAGATCTATCACTCAATTATCATAGTTATTTAATTTGTGAAACTTTTTCATCTAGAACAAATATGATGCATAAGTCATAAAATTGTTTCATATCATCAAACAACATCCTTGATCCATCTTTTAGTAAAGTATACTAAGTGAAATAATATTTTTCAAGTATTCTAAGTATACTAACTAGATTATAAACAAAGTTTCATATTATAATCATCATCAAGAAAGTCGAGTTTAAGTAGATGAGTAAGGTGTGTAAAAACATGTATGCAACGATGTTACTAGATGTGACAACATATCTCGAACTGAACTGAAAATCTTGATTTTCTTATTGTTTTTTCCTTTGAACATATCATCAACTGATCAAACGGTTTCAAATGTTTCAATAATTGACCGAATCTGGTTATGAATAGAGGAAAAGTAATCGATAGACAGATGATAACTCAAGAATCGTATAATAATAGGTCAAAGGTCAAAATAAAGCTAATGATACAACAATTATACAATAGGAAATATACATATTACATTGGTCCATAACTAGTCCTCAGAGTTACCATTCATAATTCACCAGGGGATATAACAGTCTAGTTAAAATACTTTTTCATAAATTATGAATAAATTTTAATACATCAAAAGTATGAGTGTTATATTAAACTACCGAATGAATGTTGTGAACTTTCTTCCACCTGTCGACTAACTTCAGTTGAATCAGTAGTATCCTTTAAATTCTCTTGTGACGTGTCGACATCCTTCTTACAATCATCCAAATCATTTGATACATCTTTTTCATTCAATTCATAATACTTTAATAATGTTTGTATATTTTCTGTATCTTGATTGTGAACAATATTTACACAGCTTATCGGCACATTAAGCATATTTTCTTTGATCTCAGCGAGTTCGAACTAAAATAAGTTAAGAAGGTATATATATATATATATATATATATATATATATATATATATATATCATATTTCATTAAACACTATGGAAATGACTAAGATAACATTGAATTACTGCTTATACACCATTTGAATATTATCCAATGTATTACATCATAAGTTCACTTACCTAGTCGAAAATATCTCAATTTCGTCAATCAAAAATCCAAAGTTACAAACATTTATGGATCCAAGAGTAATAATATCACTAGAAGAATTGTCCATATAGTTCACTAACAATATCGTGTTTTGGAATATTAACCCTATACTAGTATAAGTAATGTGTTCTAATGGTCATTATGTCACATAAGCAATACTGACTAGATGATTTCCCTCGCCCATCACCAAGCTGAATATCCACAGTGACTGACCCCTTACTATACAAGTCATAGATTATTATGATAATGAAATGTCGAACATTATATTTCAGCTTGTTTACTTTCCAATAAATACACCACCCACTTCTTAATTTAATTTTTAGCAGCTCATCTCATCCCAACCCTAGTGAGTTATCACTAACCTCATTTTATCGTAGTTAAAGATTCAAACAAACTCAAGATTTTATGCATTCTAACAGAAATTTACCGCTGAATGATACTTCTAAAAATGTTTCAAAACATACAGTAGTTATTTGAACACTTCGCAAGTTTTACTCTAATCTTTACTTTTATAATAGGCTTCATATTGCACTTGTCGTATGATATTACTCAAACTCATATTTCCAAGTGTTTTTGACTTTAGCTATTAATAAGTGAATGTAATAAGTCTAATGTTGATTTGCAATAGAGAAAAAAACATCCATTTCCATAATCAGTAAGTTAAAGCACTTTGAACTAAACAGATGTCTACGCAAGATACTTCTGATCCGTTGGGCAGACACTATCAGCAACATTCTACTGTACGAGAGAATCAACCAGATTTCAGCGGAGGAAGAAATCAGGAAGAAGCGCTGGAAGGGAATAGGACACACATTGAGGAAATCACCCAACGGCGTCGCAAGACAAAACCCTCACATGGAATTCTCAAGTTTAAATGAGAAGAGGAAGACCAAAGAACACATCACTTCGAGAAGTGGAGACAGACATGAGAAGAATGAACAAAATTGAATAGATCTTGAAAGGAACGGCGAGGACAGATTGGGTTGGAGAATGATGGTTGGCGGACTATGCTCCATCGGGGGTAACAGGTATAAGTAAGTAAGTAAGACATTGACAGAAGCTTTGCTAAGCTTCATTTCATACCACTCTCTAAATGGACAGAAACAATTCCTTTACATAATTTAATACTCAAAGGATGTATTGCTGATAACATAGAGGTAAATGGTTGGGCTTATAATCTATGTAAATCATCTTAACAATCTACAGCTAAGTCAAAGAGTGAAGTTAAGTAATTACTGGATACAGATGGTTTTTATATTCTTGTATTTATTTCATCAGTATTAACTTCTAAAGAATTATATCATTATTTCTGAATAACTAATGAATATGAAACGTTTTACATATAACATCTAAACAAACCTTCGTAAGTTGTTTAACTTTTTCATATCTATTGATTTGTGGCAAAGTATTCCGTTCCAGAACATTTAATCGATCAATTAATATTTGTGTTTCTTTGATAGAATCACCCATATCTAAACATTCTACTTCTGGTGAATGAAGTATCAACCAATGTTCCAAAGAATCTGCGACACTTGATAATAAAAATAAAAAGATTCATGTACATAGATATTACACAAGTGATTACAGAATTATCGTAATTCGTAAATAGATTAAACAACTACACTGATTCTTTCTATGACTATTGGATGGGTAGTTAGGAAAAGAAGCGAAGGAGTTTTGTGGATATTATAGTAATTTCAATAGTTGAGATCATGAGTCAAATAAAGCTAAACCACCACGGAAAACCTGGAAGCACTGGACGGCGAGACTGAAAGGTTCTGGGTTCGAATCTCGTGAGGCGGGATCGTAGATGAGCACTGCTGAGAAGTACCACAATAGAAAGAAATTGGTTTATTCGACAGGAAAGGAAGCAACTAAATAAAAAATATATAATTCACACCATAAAACGGAACAAAATAGTTCAACTTTGAGAGTTAGATGAATACATTTAGGCCACTTGGACTATAAGCTGACTTTTGATAGATTGAATCCACGAATCAGTTTAACTGATTTAACCCTCTTCACCATCTAACGCTTATTTATCAGTTCTGTAAATTAATTTTTTTCAACGATTCATCATTTGATTGATTATGATCACATAATTCGGCAACATTAGTACTTAGAAGTCATTGGTCTCGATAGATCTGAAATATTCTAAGTATAAAGTTAAACTTCTGTCACTTTAAAAGCATTACAATTGGACCGATTACATTTATAACCGAATCGTTAGGAAATATGAAACTCTGGTTAATGAACTAATTATGCGTGAATAATAAGGAGGACCCCAATGATATACGAAAACAAGTGTAAACTCCTTCCAGGTCTCTTCATTAGCATCTTGACATACATAGAATTTGATAGCTGAATCATAGAAGCTAAAAAGTTAAAACACTGAAAATATTTTTTTATAAGAAAGGTCGAATCATAAATATTAACCAGACACTTTATTCAAAATGATTACAGCAGTGATAGACAGATTAGTTGTGACAACATACACCAGTTAGTAGAAACCCTTTGAAAGTTATCTGTTTAAATGAATGACTAAGTTCAAATTCAAAAGTATTTCATGTGGAATGTTTTACAGACCTGACAAAAGTGATTTTGTAGTTATCAGTTATCAATTAAACTAACCTTTCAAATTCATTAATACTAAGTTGTAATTCTAATCGTTCATTAATTTGATGCCATTTCATATGTAAATTATACCATGATGTTACTAATCGTTTCATACGTAATTGAAGATCTGTTATTATTTGATTTTCTTCATCATTCATTTGACTATCATTTTGTAAATTCAGTTGATTTAATGCTGAAGATGATGAACCTGACTTCTGACTATAATTTGCACTTACAGATTCAAGGTAAGGATCAGAGGAAATTGATCTAATTACTCCAGTTCGAGTATGTTGTTCAGTAACATTCAAATTTTGCAAAGTATTTTTTGGGGAATTTTTTCGCTGTTCACTGATCTTGCAAATTTCTATTTCATCAGCTGAATTATTGGTTACATGTTGTCTTTCCATTTCTGTTTTCAAATATAACTGAGACATTTCATATGGTTGATGGCACTTTTCATATTTTGACTTATCATATTGCATCAAATGTTGTTTGAATGAAGCTTTCAATCTTTTACCTTCTTCTAAGCATGATTTGACTTTATCATCTCTAGCATTTAGTTCAGCTCGCAATTGAAGTGTTTGACCAATGGCAAATTTTATATTTTCAGTTGTGCTAAAATATAAAAAGGATAATATTTTACGAAGTTCAGATCATTAAAAGTGAAAATACTGGTAAATCACCATGGTAGTTAGCGCTAAACTTTGTAAATTCACAGACGAGAAAACTCAGCAACAAAATCGAACTTTGCAACTAATGAAAAATAAAAAGAAAGACGATCTTAGTTTGAAAATGTTCAGAGTCTTTCATCTTCATTATGCCTGATTTATACAGTACAACTTGAAAACCCAATTGATGTATATTGAGAAGCTTAACAATTCCATCTTTCAGTAAACAGTATGTCTGAAGTTGTCAATGTACTGATATTAGCTTTTTTTTTAATTATACAAATGAATGTGAAATTTACAACTTAACCTTTTGCAGATGGAAAAGTTACTTTTTTTTCTGGTAAAGGCGAGGATTGGCGAAGCAAGGACAGCACTCTTACAATTGAAGAACATATAGAACTCAAAACAACTCTCAATGAATTTCAAAGCCAGAATCTTCAATACGAACGTTGAGACAGTCCTATTGTACGGAGCTGAAGCGTGGAGAACTACTAAATCCATCGTCAAGAAGGTACAAGTATTTATAAACAGTTATTTACGCAAAATACTCAACATTCACTGGACGGATACTATCAGCGATAGCGTTTTATTGGAGAGGACAAATCAGCTCCAGGAGAAATAACAGGCGTAAGTAAGTACGTAAGATGGGAAAATAGTTCATTTCTTTTCTATAATTAAGCACCAACATAACGAATAAAGTTAGTGATTATGTTTCAAGTGTAAATTTTAAGTAAAGAAAAATAAATTCAGATAATAATCACGGTTAAGTCGGGTTACTGTTTCAGTAGTTGTTGACAGAAAATCTTTGGTTGGCGAGACTATAATTTATGGACAAGCCAATCAGAAGCTTTTGAGGGATTTCAAGGTCATAGCTCCAATTTCAGTATCTGATGCTCATGTGCGATCGGTTCTCAGAGGATTTTAGAGAACACATGATAACTAAGCGGCTACAACAAATGAGACTACTAAGAAGTTCCCGTATTTGTAATTGCTGTACAGACTACTGTGAGGCTGTTCTTGGGTGTAATATATGTTGAAAAAAGACGTTTGCTAGAATAGGAACCTTTATCACTCAATCCAGATTAAGACTAAGGCATATTACAATAATTGCCGCGAACTGTATAATAAAAGCATCAGTAACATTGACTGCATTATTCGCAGATGTTACTGAAACTTTGGCTGTTCAGTGATATGAGTACTGTAGGGACATATCCATCATAAAATTGATAAACCTACACAACTGGAGTAAACACAAACAATAATGAAGCTATATGGTAAAGGCTGAGAGGGTTTTTGTGACCTTATCATGGCTTCAGAGACCAACTATTATGGAGCCATATGGATGAGTTCCTCTACGTTATGCATTAGGATTTTGGAACGTTTGAAACATTTTCTAACCTTGGCAAGTTTTTGGACCATATAAAAGAAGTGTATCCAAATTAATTCTTTGGTTTTGTATCATATATTTTTACTCTAGCTGACCGTTTACTGTTTGGCTAATATTTCTGAAGGTCAATTAAGTTTCGTTCAAGGTCGTCCATAAATTATAGCCTTACCCTTTGGTTCAATATTGAGAAGCTCATAGTTTTCTTTTTGTTTAAGAAAACTGGTAAGTCAAGATTTCAGCAATTTATAGTTTGATAATAATGCAGATAATTGTTATTTAATAACAATTTGAAACCAGAATAAACATAACCTGTTCGTTTGATAATGAATGACCTAGTGTGATGTGGGTTGCTTATATCCACATAAGTAGTATATGTCAACGGTCAGGTAGAGAATGTATTTCACTAGAAGATTAATAAGGAAAGAACGGAAGAGAAACGCAATCGGTATGAAAATGAAAGAACATTAATTATAATTGGAGGCTATAGACTGATATTTACAGAAGGAACAGTGAAGATTGAGACAATCGATTGATAGTTTGCAAATTAACTGTTTACTGTATGGTCATCAGATTTTAGTGAGATAGTCTGTAATTTTCGTGTCAAACACATTTGTTTGTCCCCACCCGTGTTCTTGTTCACTACATTAACATATTCAAAAGTCTGTAATGCCAATTAAAATTTTTGAAGCAAACTGCAATGTTTGCTGTAAACCAGTTGGGTAAGATATAGTTGTACTACTTATCCTGGTTAAAAATGCTGGACATTATATGAGATAAATAAGCTATAAAGTTAAAAGTAGATTCTGAAAAATACCGAATTATGGACCACCATTTGTAACATATCAGTTTGAATACGAATATAAAACTGTTGAAAAACAAAAAGTATTTGTAGGTAGCGCTAATTTCGTGTGGAAATAACATTGAAAACCGTTGGACATTAGGATATTAAACTCTTCGGTATTGTTTGATATCTAAACCACAAATGGTCGAATTCAGATCATACAGATTTTGCAACTATTGCATAATATTCAAGCAAATGAAATGGTAATATTGCACTGTCAGTATCAACCCTTCGTACGGTCACGGATGAGGGCTTCTGAGATGTTCCATAAAGGCGTAAATAACTGTCCACTATCATCTGGTTTTCAGACTAAAATCCAGCGTCTTACAGTCCATGATAGAGACGTAATCGACTGAACTGAACTGTGTTCACAATAAACAAAGATGGATAGTGGCTCACAGTGCAATCCAGTTTGACACGCGTTTCGTCCAATTTGGGACTCGTCATCTGGATGCACTTACATCTCAGAGTTGATGGTCACTATATTTATTTAGGTCTCTTAATGGGATATAATACATTTGCAACATTTAAACAATGTGGACTAGATAACTAGAATTCCTTAGATTATTACTAAAATAGTATTGATGATATTCAAAGTAAGTTAAAAGAAAAAATTTCAAGAACAGATAAGGATTCATTTCACCAACCAAATTACCCTCATCTATCTACAATAACCCAACAAATTAGAGAAAATTTATCACCTATCTACTAATTATACAAATTTCTTTCTTGAAATGACAAGTGATTTCATATCCTTTCTAGTTTAAAACTTCTTTTCGATGGTTTTTCTTTTTTAGAAACTTTAATTTATGAACAAATTGGATAAGATAAATGAGACTAAAATTTGATAATAAATAAAAAGATTTAAAAACGTTTGAAAAAAGACGAAGGTAGATTAATCATCGAATTAGAATGATTTAGATCCTCTTTATATTCAGTATATTTAACAAAAAAAGAAAAACGGTTTCCAGGCATTTTGATGATGAATGAGTTAAAGCTAGACAACCATGGAAAACCTGGAAGCACTGGATGGCAGTTTCGTCCAATTGTGGGACTCCTCAGCAGTGTGCATTCACGATCCCGTTTCGAGATATTCGAACCCAGGACCTATCAGTCTCACGCGCGAGCGCTCAATCTCTAGACAATTGCCTCAGAAGTTCCTATCGATACAGAAAAAAAATTAATATTGACTATTGAACCTAGAAGTTACAGTTTCATTACAATAGGTCTGAACATATAATACTGTTATCAGTCAAATTTTCACAATACTTCACTTCTGTTTAAATTGATATATTTGCTCTTGCAAGTAAAATATAAAACATCTTTGATGCTTATTTGAACGACTATTGGGTGTAATAGATTCATAAGTCGAATCAGCTAGTTTGATGTTTTCGTGATAAGGATAACAAACCTTAACCCTATACAAGCGAAAAGCAATCCATGACTTCTTAACTATGTTTAAATCTTACAGCCATGTTGTTTTTGATACATAATTAGTTTAAATAACATCTCATGTTTTAATTCTTTAAGAGAATTACCTGATAGCTTCTTGTCGTAGGCAAAATGAAAACAATCAGAGTGACTTATCGAATGGTTTTCAGTTGTTTACAAATAAAGTTTGTTCTTTTCTCTTACATATGACAGAAAGTATGAGAATTCGAGCTAACAACCCCAAACCCTAATATTCAAAATCAGTTTATAATATCTCAGTCACTATCTTGGCTAGAGAAAGCCTAATAAATTAGATCACTAAATTTCTTCCACTATTTGTTCGTTCTATTTATTTACAAACTATTTACTCCGGTCGAGTATTGACATACTTCGTATTATTAAAATTCATAGAGATAAAACGATTGATATCAGAGAAGGGGTTTTGTGGATATCATAGTAATTTAACAGTTGAGTTCATGAGTCAATTGAAGCTGAAGGCTATGCAGGAGGGTGGCGCAATTTTGTGGATTGATTGAAGTAAGATATTAATACCGTTGTATCCCGACAGGCTTAATGGTCTAGAGGTTAGGCGTTCGCGTGCAAGATCAATAGGTCCTGGACTCGAATCAAGTAGGGGGGGATTCGCACTACTGAGGATCCCCAGACTAGGACAAAACGGTCGTCCAGTGCTTTCAGGTTCACCATGGTGGTCTAGCCTGAATCGACTAGAATCTCCTCTAATCATGAACAACTAATCCATCCTTAAAATATGTCATTATTTCTTGAAATAATATATAACTTGAACAAATAGAGCTAAGTAAAGATCAAAAGGGGAAAAAAACATCTGAAAATTACATGTTATTCGATTTTTTGATAATAGTAGATTGTGGATTAATATTCCATATATCCATTTCAATACGTTCTAATTCTTTTTGACATTGTTGAATCCAATTAAATAGTATATCTAAATTAGATATCCAACGATATAATGCAATAGCGTGATTTAATCTTATACGACGAAGATGTGTATTATCTTTAAGTTGATACCAAACAGAAAGTAGAATATCATGTGGTTTTTTTAAACGTTTAATCCAATTACCAGAATAAAGAGGAAGAAGATAATCAGCTGCTTTTTCTACCCAATTAATCTGTAAAGTTTAATAAAACAAAACGATAAAGTAGTTGATAAAATTATTTTTTTAAAGTTGAATTCATCAATCAATTGAAGATAGATCACCATAGATATCAAGAAGTACTGGACGTCCGTTTCATCCTTTTGTAGGGCTCCTCAGGAGTGCACATCCACGAACGCGTCTCGCTCGCGATCGCCGGTGATTGACTGGAATATGACGACCACAACATCTGAGGTAAAACATGGAATACAGTGGACAGGTTGGATGCAAGAAGACGATTTTGACTTCACCGATGACCTAACCCATCTATCTCATGTACACCAAGAAATGCAGATGAAGACAAACAGTGTGTCTGCATTTTCTGAATCAGTGAACCTCAACATATACATGGGGAGAATCAGCATCCTCAAATTCAACACAGACAACATCAAAGCAGTCAGACTTGATGGAGAAACTCTGCAAGATGTGTAAGCTAACACGTGTTTGGTCAGCATCATCGATGAACAAGAAGGATTCGATTCAGACGTAAATGAGAGGATTGGCAAAGTAAAAAGGTATTCCTACAGTTGAAAAACTTATGGAACTCAAAATAACTGTCAACCAATATCAAAGTTACAGTCATCAATACGAACTTTGAGACAGTTGAACTGTAAGGGGCATAAACGTGAAGAACTACCACAACATTCATCGAAATGGTATAAGTATTTATAATCAATTGTCTAATCAAGATACTCAGTGTCCGTTGACCGGATGCCATCATCAACAACCTACTGTTAGAGAGAAAAAACCAGCTTCCAATTGAAGAATAAATCAGGAAGATGGATAGGTGGATAAGATCAAACTCTAACTTGGAATTCTGAAGGGAAACAGGAAAAAAGAATACTGAGTAACACACTGTGTTGAGTATCAAAAGCAGACATGAAAAGGATGAATAGCATTTGAAAACGACTGTTAAGGATTGTCCAGAACAGAGTTGAGTGTAGAGTGTTGATGGGTAACCTATTCTTCTCCATGAAGGGTAACATGTGTAAGTAAGCAAGTTTTTAGTATCTCTTTTTTTAATTTACATTCTTGTTGATCACTTTTTATTACAACCTGTATGTTTTTCTTTTTGGCTTCTTTATATTGTCCGAGACGATAGTTATTTCTTTTAATTTTTTAACACATTATAGGTGTTACAACTATTTTAAGTTCAACTAATTAATGGATGGAACCATTTAATTTGTGATACAAAATATTGATTAATGAATAATTTCATAACTTACTAATGGTTCAAGAGCTTGAACATCTTGTTCAAATGCACATAATAACGACAATTGTTTACATATAGCTTGTACATCTTTACCAATTGATTGAGATAATTGATCAGATTTTTCTTGAACAAGTTTCAAAGTTTCCTATAATTAGTGAAAAAAAAGTGTACTAGTGGATGAAAGACGAATACTTTCAAGTTGACAATTATAATACTTCAAATTTCAATGACCGAATTCGTTCATTATAATAATGTGCAACACTTATATGGAAATTAGATCTAACCTTGTTTTAATATATAAAGGTGAATTAACTTCAGAAATGATCTTATTTTTATGATCTGATCATGTTAAAACGCATTGATGATCAATGTGAACTAATATTTTCTGTTATTTTCTGGATCGTGGAATAGAATTAGAGGATTGGATTACTTATTCAGTTTTTGCTTGAATCAAATATGAAACACTCTAAAAGTCTTGGAAATTAGCCTATACTTATTTTGATAATTTTTGTTCCTTGTTTTTAATCAAATATTATTCATTGAGGATTAGTGTGTAACATGATGTTTACAGTATCATCACCAACCTTATCGAAATGAAGAAATAATTTTAATAGTTGAGATCATGAGTCAATTGAAGTTAGACCACCATCGAAAACCTGGAAACACTGGACGGCCGTTTCGTCCTATTATAGGACTCCTCAGCAGTGTGCATCCACAATCCCGCACTCGTGAGATTCGAATCCAAGGCCTACCAGTCTCGAGGCAGAGCTCTTTAACTGATAGACCACTGAGCTGGTCGGCATCCAACGGTGTTAATGTATAAATACAATTATGTCCAAAACTAGGGGATTATAGTAGAAAATAGAGTACAAAAGGTTACGTCTAAATTACAATAGCTTTGGAACAGAAAAATGCTATGTCAGTGAATCATACATCAAACGAAATCTTATGATCTGTAGAATAGACTAGGGGCAAAAGTAAATGTTACAGTTTTACAAGCTTTGAATTCAATGAAATAACATCCAAAAAAATAGCTTCCGTAGTTTGTTAAGGCTTCTTGTTTTGCGGTTCACATCAGTTACTCACTAGTAACCTTCATAGAGTTCCTATCATTTTTAAAATCATCTAACGTGATCAGCAAAGATAATGATGATATTCACAAGACAGTAACTCATTTAAATACCTTTTTTTTGATAGAACAAGTAACAGTGCAAACTGAATTGGAACAAAATAAAACTTACAGAGCAACGAGTTAAAAAAATAAATCGATGAGCAGCTGATATTAATAATCTAACTCTTGAATAAATTAATTCATGTAAATCAGCCCATGTTTCTGTAATAATATCTTGCCAATATGCAATACGTGGAGAATCTGAATGTTTTGTACGTATTAAACAACGACACATATTCATAACTTTTTCAATACGTTCAATAGCAAAACCAGATGTATATACAAATTGATCAGTTATATTCATCGGATATATTGTTGATATAGGATCAAATGAACGTAGTTCAATTTCTACAAATGATGTAAAAGATTCACCTAGAAGATTTTCACCAAAATGTACAAATCGATTAATAAGACGTACACATTCATTTAAACTTCGACCGGTATATATTGATGAAGCTATAAGGATTTGTTGATTTAACCAACTCTAAAGTAAAGAAATAAGATGAAATTTGTGAAGTATGTAGACATTTTCTGCGAACACTTTTATCAACATAAATATGTTTGACAAAATGAACTATTTTGATACAAATATCATTATATGTTTTAAAGGAACAAAATGTTCTAGCTATAAAATATGATCTATAATGAAGTATTTGTACAAAACACTTGGAATCCGTACCTTGAAAATGAATTTCTCAAATGATCAGAAGTGGTTTTAAGCAGATTTTAGTAATTTTTTATGGTTGAATTCATGAGTCAATTGAACATAGATCAACATGGAAAACTTGAGAGCACTGGATAGCCGTTTCGTCCATTTGTGAGACTCCTCAACAGTGCGCATCCACGATCCTGCCTTACCAGATTCAAACCAATGACCTACAAGTCTAGCGCGCGAGCGCCTAATCTTTATTTATTTTTATTTTTATTTATTATTAGCTTTATTCAATATTATATTTTTGGTACAATATAGAATTCTCAGCACAAAGTACTTCAACAGGTTTCCTTTTCTTACTTCTTCGTCCTTCCTGACGATAAATATTGAGTGATCGCCAGTTAGAAGTTAGCAACCCAGTCAATCGACATCTAAATAATGTACATTCTTCTCGCTGCACATTTCCAGCAACCACGATATCTCTGATTGGGCCTTCTGTAACCTTTACAGCGTTAGGTCTTACACTTTTCAGAAACGCACCTGAATAGGTTGTGCGATTAATAGGCATAATGATGTATTAAAACAAACGAAATTAGATAACTTGTTGAAATATCTAGATGACAGGAACAGGTAGCCCAGATGTTTAAACAGGCCGCCAATTTAGACCACCGAGCCTCCGGCATCCACCGGTGTTAATGACTAACTTCAACCGATCCACGAAATTGAGCGACATATCCACCATTGTCTTCAATGAGTTACTATCTCACAACAGACCTGGTTGAACTCCACTGGTCTTCGCTTCTCAGTAGAACGTCAGTCACTAGTGAGCATATGTTGATTAACGTCAGAAGGGGTTTTTGAGGATATTATAGTAATTTTAATAGTTGAGATTATGTGTCAATTTAAGCTAGACCACCACGGAAAACCTGGCAGCACTTAATTTTTAATATCTTTTATTTAACCTTTTGTCAAATTCTATTCATCAATTATCGGCAAAGTTTCTTTATGAAGCTGCAAACTTCGTTCGTCTAGACTTCAATATATTTTTTAGATGGGAAATAAAGTATAGCGGTTTTTATTCTATGATAAATGACTGGCATTTGTGTCGACTAGCATTTTTTTTAAAAAAAAATACATTAAGGAGACATTTGAAAGGCAGTAATCTACTTCAAGATAATTCAGATGGAGAAACAAACAGACGAATTTTAGAGTTTTACTGTTTTGTAAGGCTATCTAATGGGTTCTACATATTGGAGCTTACCAATGGCTACAAGGATTACTTTGTCCACATTGTATATTTGATAAATAAAGCTTTTTTCAAGATGAAAAAATATTTTATTTCAAGAATAGTCATAACATTTAAAAAAAAGACTTCAACAATTGCTTCAAAAAGGATTACGTGAAGAAACGAAACTATATTAGCAATAGTATCAGAATGGGAGTTTGTAGAAAATGTAGTACATTAATAGTTGAATTTATGAGTCGATTTATGCCAGACTATTAAATTACTATAATTTACACAAACTCTCATTCTGATAATATTCATCGTGTGCTCACTAGTGACTGGCTTCAAGATATGTTTCCTGGAGTTCTAGTAAGTAGATATAAGCAGTAGAGTCCAACCGTGTCTATTGTAAAGCAATTACTCACTGAAGACAATGGTAGACGGTTGCTCAATTTTTTGGATTGGTTGAAGTTAGACATCAACATCGTTTGATGCCGGTCGGCTCAGTGGTGTAGAGGTTAAGCGTTCGCTCATCAGACGAAAGGTCCTGTTTTCATGGATCGTCGATGCGCACTGCTAAGAATTCCCAGACTAGGACGAAACGGACGTCCATTACTTCAAAGTTTTTCATCGTGGTCTAGCCTAAATGGACTCATGAACTCAACTATTATATATTTTGTATTTTGTTGTCTCTCTGTTCAATACCCGTAAATCAAACGACGTTTTAATCATTTTTATGCTGATAAAATCTTATCGTTATTCGCCATTGAATGTGTTATGTTTTTTTTAAAAAAATTATCTAGTTTATTGTGGTAATGGCTTTCATGACAACAGTTTGGTTATCACGCAAGATATAATTATCAATAAGAAGAATCATCAATGTAAGCTGAATATTTTATCTAATGGCATGAAAGTTCATTTTATAACTTTTAAATTGTTTGTAATAATAAATCTGATATAAAGTGTACACTTTTAGTAATCTGAACTCTGTTTGCTATATTGCAATCTTAAAGTTGTTGTTGAATAGAACAAATTGTTTTCATGTCTCAATTAGAATTTATCCCTAGAGTTCTAGTGGAAAGCAGTGACCAGTGGAGTTCAACCAAGTCTGTTGTAGAGATATCAACTCACTGAAGACAATTGGTGAACGGTTGCTCAACTTCGTGGATCAGTTGAAGTTAGATATTAACACCGTTGGATGCCGGCCAGCTCAGTGGTCTATCGGTCAAGTGCTCCGGCGCGAAGCTGGTAGGTCCTGGGTTCGCATCTCGCGAGTGCGGGATCGTGGATGCGCACTGCTGAGGAGTCCCGAAATAGGACGAGACGGCCGTCCAGTGCTTCCAGGTTTTCCATGGTGGTCTAGTTTCAATTGACTCATAATTTCAACTATGAAAATTTATTTTATTGTCGAAGCCCAATTAACTATTATCAATATTCTGTTGTTTTTTGCTCTAAGAGTTGTAGACTTTATCAACGTTGAAAAAAGTAGATTAGTGTTAAACTTTGCAATTTATCGAATGACTAGAATCCTTCGATTTTTGGCTAAAGTATGACTGTCGAGTAAACAGTAATTACGAAGAACGGCAGGTTGTATTTCAGACATCACTCAATTTGTTTTGAATTATGATAGTTATTTTTAATCTATACATACTTTCGCTCATCAGTTATCGATATTATATAAAACGTATTGTTTGATCACGTATGTTTACCTTACGTTTTTTGTTTAGATATCATTTTTCATTCTATTTTTAATAAATGTAAAGTGTTTCTATCCACTTATTGTGAACACAAACGTCAGCCTCGTTATGTCCTGGTACGGCCGAGGGTGAAGAAAGTTGACTTTCCCTCTCCAAATTCTCTCACACGTACACGTGCATACAACAATTGTCAGGGAAGTCCTAACCACTGCCTCTTCTCGCCGCCGGGGTGTTGTTCACAAAATTGAGACGACAAAAAGTGTCTGGTGCTGTAACAGGGTTAGTGGATTTGGAGGATTCATCTAAGGGAGTTGGAAAACTCTGACTCCAAACCAACGGTGTACATGGACCACAGTTTCCTGAGGGAACAAACGGCGTATGAACCAATTATTGGTCACCGGTTATCATGGGATGACATCTCCTGACGTCACTCTACTACCTTGTGGATCAGACATTTAGGTCGAATGCTGTGGATGTGGCTCCCTAAGAAAACCACCTGGTTCGGTCTTGGTACCCAAGCAGTACCACAGCACATACACAAATCAAGTGACTTAGGTAATGCATATGTATTCGTTGCCTCTTTTTAACAGTATTTATGTGTTTGAGTAAATAAATAAACGTCATCTTCGCTAAGGTTGAATGTCTCCATATTTATCATTATCGATTACGTTAAGTAAAATGATTTCGAGTAATATGATTAATGATATGACTAATATGATTAAATCAATCATTTGGAGTTCCTGTAGAGTTAGCTGTCAAATTCATCCATTTCAATAATAGCGATTACTTTGATATATATATATACACTGATCTTCCACAATGAAGCAGGATCATTTATAAAGTCAATGAGTTTTTGAAAGAATGTTATATAGTTGCAGATTTGTATCTAATATCGATAATAAAATTCTAATAATGCTAATGATAATTATATTGTTAGGTAAAACGTAATAAACAGAGAAGGGTTTTATGAATATTATATTAATTTATTAGTTGAATTCATGAGTCAATGAAAGCTCGACCATCATAGAAAACCTGTTATGAGATAGCAACTCACTGAAAACAATGGTGGATGTTTTGCTCAATTTCGTGGACCGGTTGTAGTTAGACATTAACACCGTTGGATGCTGGCTGGCTCAGTGGTAAAGAGATTAGGCGCTTGCGCGTGAAACTGAAAGGTCCTGGGTTCGAATCTCAAGAGGCGGGATCGTGGATGCGCACTGCTGAGTCCCACAATAGGACGAAACAGTCGTCCAGTGCTCTCAGGTTTTCCATGTTGGTCTAACCTCATTTGACTCATGATCTCAACTTGCAAAATTTAAGATATCTAGAAATTTTTTTATTTACTTTCAAAAATTCAATAGATTATGTAATGTAGATTATTTCAAAGCTAAATGAAAATGGAATTATTCAACAAATTTTAGAAAAACTTAAGTACCCAAATTTGTATATCAGAGGTATCTGATAACTTTAATGAAATATTCTTATCGGAGTACGTACTATAAAAACACTAGTTATGGATTACTTCAAAGTTCTCTAAAATTCACAATGGTATTATGTGTGCTACTGATGTCTACATATATAATTAGCATGTATCATCAATCGAAAGTGAGATACTTGGAGGCAACATGTTAAGAAGATCAAAGAAAAGAGAACGAGAACAGAGAATGATTAATGAGGAAATCAAGGAGCAGTGAAGTCTGAGACAATTGGTTGACATTGGCAAAAGGAACAATCAAGTTTCAGACAGATGATTGACATTTTGCAAATGAAGTATTTTCTGTATAGATCTCAGATTTTACTAAGATATTATGCAGTTTTGCTGTGACATACATGCGATTGTCTCCATACATGTTCTCGTTCACTACAATAGTAGTAAATTGTATTCTCTGGTAGTGGATAGGATTTTTAGCTCCGAGAACAAAACTCCATCAAAATAATAATAATTAGGGTAGATAAACTTACTTTCAACTCGGAAACTTCTTCATATACAATGCTTAAAGATAGAATTTCTTCTAGACGTTGACGTTTCTGTACACAAACATCTAATAGACTTGAATATTGACGATCCATAATTCGTTGAATAGATTGTATCATTTGAATACGTTTACGTATTTGTTTAATTTGACTACGTAATTTACGACGATTTATTAAATTGTCAAATGAATTTTGTTTTGATTTATTCATATTTTCATCAGCATGCACAATAGACTGCAGTCGTTGACTTTGATCAGTTTGTTTCTGAGTTGATATTCCAGATAATTGTTGAACAACTTTTTCTAAGTTTTCATTTGTTTTAATTAATTCCAATTGATTTTTATGTTTTTCTTTACGTTCCAAAAATTCATTTATTAATTTCAATGATTTTTGATCTTTTATTCCACAATAAAATATAAGTAATCAGTAAATAACATACATCATAACACTAAATTATTAACGGTATGATAAGCAAAGATTAATAATAGCTAGTAGTGGGATCCAGTGTGACGCGCGTTTCGTCTTATTTGGGACTTGTCAGCTGAATGTACCTGCATCTCAGAGTTAATGTTCATTCTGAGACTAAAACCCAGTACCTTTCGCTTCAAACGCTATCACGTTATCCACTCAGTTACTGAGTCCTGAAATTCAGGTACAAATAGGATGAAATGCGCGTCAAACTAGAATCCACTGCTAGCCACTATTCATCTTTGCTTATAATGCTAGTGAATTAAGACTATACCGAGGCAATACACACAGTATACACGTATGACCAATAATAAGGGACTAATCAGTTGCAGTCCTAAACATCAATGAGGAGATTCAGACAAACAATACTCAGTGAATTTAATATCCATATTGTTTAAATGTAACTTTAACATATATTCAAATAAAACAATGAATACTTGATCAAACCTTCATTTTTAATGATTTCGACCTTAGGTTCTATATTATTCAGTCTTGTTATATATTATTTTACAGTATCCATCATATCAAGGTACATATCAATTCATCATGAATGTAATACTTATTGTTAAATAATGAAAGTAATCCATCAGATGTTAATAGTTTCTTAAATTTTCTAAGATTTTGTCATTAATCAAGTCCAAGGGTTAAACAAAGTGTAAGAAGAAACGGTTTTATTACAGAATACCTCGCTAAAATCTGACAACCATACTGTAAACAGTTAATTTGCAAACTATCAAACAATCTTGACCATTCCTTCTGCAAATATCAGTCCATAGTCTCCGATTATTATTATTCATACATTTTCATACCAATTGCGTTTCGTTTCTGTTCTTTCCTTATCAACCTTCGAGTGAAAGAAATTCACTGCCTGACTATCGACATATACTACTTATGTGGATATAAGCAACCCACACCATAGTATTACATAAATTCATTCTATACTGTAATCTTGAATCATCAAAGATGATTAGCATATAATACAGAATCAGAATGTAAACATTAAACCTTCAATATATTAAAATGACTTGTTTAAATTAGACAGATGTAATATGTTTACCAAAAAATATAAATTTTCTAATATTGTTCACTAAAAAATTGAATGATTCATTTCCGTATTCAGTTGTGAATGTAGAACTTATCGTAAACATTCATACACACATCATAAGAATAGACTGTTATATTTTATAATTGTAAACTAACGAAACTATTCATATTTATGGTAAGCAAAGATGGATAGTGTTTGGCAGTGGAATCCAGGACGCGCGATTCGTCCTATTTGGGACTCGTCAGCCGGATGTACCTGCATCTCACAGTTGGTGTTCACTCTGGGAGTCGAACCCAGTAACTTTCGCTTCAAACGCTATCGCGTTATCCACTCGGCCACTGAGTCCTGATAGCCACTTGCTTGAGCAATGGAGTGAAGTTGAAATTTACTTAGTATTGTTTGTTTGGATCTTCCCAATGTATCCCACTGTTAGCCACTATCCATCTTTGCTTACCATGCTTGTGAATTAAGGCTATATCGGGGCAATACGCACAGTATGCACATATGCCAATTAGAGACTGACCAGTTGCTGCCCTAAAAACATCAATGTGAAGATCCAAACAAACAATACTATGTAAATATTCATATTTATGTTCCCCTCATTATAAGCTTTATTTTGATCCATAGACTATCACTATACGATTAACCATTCTTGAGTTATCCCTAGTATATTAATTACTGTCTCCCACATTCACAGCTACATTTGGCTAAATCTTGTACAAATGGTGTTTTTTCTATTTTATAATACGATGTGGTTTGTCTGTTTGATATGTAAACCCAATATGCTTGAAATAAATGATTCATATTGCAGAGGCTGTTATTGGTGTTCTGGACTTAACTGAGCTGGGCTAGATAGAAAGCAGGACTGGCAAGTACTCTAAACTGGTTACGTGTATCATGAGTATGATCAATAATTCACTGCTCTATAATTGGCGGTATTATCACGTTATACATTAACAGGGTATCCATGTAGGCCACAACATATAACATAGACAAAATAAATTAAGTAGATAAATAAAATGGAATAGACAGTGAAATAGAAAAAAATAACACAAATCTTAATTCCCATGTGTCCAGTAAAATGTAATTAATAATTTAAATAAATTGTATTATATCAATTTTACATCAAGTGCTAATATAAATAAATAATTCAATAATCATTGTCGAGTAATACTCTTGAAATGAAAAACAGGAAAAGTTACTGACGACTATAATTACACTTGAGTTTATAATATTGTTTATTATAAGGTAATGTTTAGTAATTGTCAGAAGCGATTTATCCTGAGTTTCTAGTATAAGTCATTACTTACTTACACGTGTTACTCCTCGTGGAGAAGTATAGGTCACCCACCAGTACTCTACACTCAACTCTGTTCTGGACAATCCCTAACAGTTATTTCCAATCGCTGTTCATTCTATTCATGTCTGCTTCCAATACGCAATGCTGTGTGATCCTTGGTCATCTCTCCTCTGTTTCACTTCAATATTCCAATTTAGGGATTGTCTCGTGATGCAGTTTGGTGATTTCGTCAATGTATATCCTATCCACTTCAGAAGTGTTTTCCTAATTTCCTCTTCACTTAGAATCTGGTTTGTTCTCTCCAACAGTAGGTTGTTGATGATAATATACGGTCAACGGACACTGAGTATCTTGAGTAGAAAATTGTTCATAAATACTTGAATATTTTTGATGAATGTTAAGGTGTAGTGGACAGAACACGAGTGGGGAAAATCGAATGTATTTAAGCACAAATTAGAAACTATCTTACTAAGATCGGATAACCATACATCAATCAGTTAATTTGCAAAATAACAGTCAAAGAAGCATACACCACCGAACAACATTCTCCAACCCACTCTGTCCTGTGCTTTCCTTTCTAGTTCTATTCAACTGTTGTTCATTCTCTTCATGTCTGTCTCCATTTATCAGCGTAATGTGTTCTTTGGTCCTCTTCTTCTCCTTGGGCCTTAAGAATTCCATGTGAAGGCTTGTCTTGCGACGCAGTTGAGTGATTCCATCAATGTGTGTCCTATCCACTTCCAGCACTTCTTCCTGATTTCTTCTTCCACTGGATGCAATCTGGTTTGTTCCCTCCCACAGTTGATTGTTACTGATAGTGTTTGGCCAACGGATTAGATGTATTTTGCGTAGACAACTGTCAATAAACACTTGTACCTTCAGGATGATGGCCTTCGTAGTTCTTCAGGTTTCCACCCCATACAGTAGAACTGTCTCTACATTTGCATTGAAAATTCTGACTTTGGTGTTGGTTGACACTTGTTGAGTTGACTTTCAGATGTTCTTCAGTTGTAAATAGGCCGCTGTTGCTTTGCCGATCCGTGTCTCCACATCTGCATCAGATCCACCATGTTCATCAATGGTGCTGCCCAGATGTGTAAAGAATATTAAGTCCTTCAAAGCTTCTCCGTCAAATGTAACACGATTAGTGCATGCCGTATTGTTTCGGAGAGTCTTACTTTTCCCTTTGTGTATGTTGAGACCTACTACTGCTGAGTCTGCTGCTTCACTGGTCGTCTTCTCCTGTATTTGTTTTTGCGTGCGTGACAGAAGAACCAGATCATTTAGTTGAATGCATATGAAATGTTTTCTTTGTAACTAGCGCTATATACTTTAGAAATAAATGAGATTCTTCTAATATTAACGTTTCTTCTTGGATATTCTGACTAATAACCAATATAATTGTCTAATCATTTGCTTCAACTGATTCGTTATGTTTAGTATTTATCCTTATTGTATAGTTAATTAAAGATTGAAGTAGACTTAAATGAGAACCATATCCTTCACTTAGGAAATCTTTTTGTTTTCTAATTAGTAACCAATCAATTATATGACATGAAATTTTTTCTAATCATTCTATTTTACAGTTTTACAAAAGAAAATTAATACAAACTATATTGACTACTGATTAGTGATATTAGTAATTACGTCAAAAAAAAACACACCCTATCAACATTTCATAAATTATACATACATATATGTATGATATTCTTGTAATTATGAACAAGAAAAAAAGAGAAAAATGCCACAACAACAACAACAACCTGAAAGGTACTTCAGTATATTTAAACACATTTGTCATTGATAATTTTTGTTCTGTTGCCTAGTTAAATGAAATCAATAATCTTTTTGTTGTTGCTGTTGTACAATGTTAAATCATGAATAAAGAAATGATATGTAGTTTTGACAATTCAGTTATATAAAATTAACTATTCATTTACATGGTTGAATGATTATAGACATCCACAAAAAGAAGTGATAATCTTATCTGGTATCTAAGGGATAATTCTTATGTAAAAAAAATTGTATAAAAAAATAAATTATAAATAAGATATAGAATAAATATCATAGTGACTGTTGGGGCGATCCTGAAAATGGATATAACAAGCTTAGGAAACATGAAGAAGCATTTTTGTCCAATCAGAGTTTGACTAGAAGTTTTGCTAGATATATCACGAAAATGAAAAGTCATATGTAGAGTTTCTGATTGGCTGATTACTACACTACTACTATGTTTAGTAGTATTCTAGAATTTTCAGGAAAATCCCAAAACTTCTAAAATACCATAAAACCCTATATTTTCTGTACATAAATAAACCTTTGAAGCAAAGTGCTTCTTGCATATTTTGCACCTTTTCTCTCGTATAGATTGAGCTTGGTTTGGGGTTACGAGACTAGTTTAGGATTTGAGTATAGCGTTCAATTAGCAAGACTTATCAATCACCCTATATCTAACTTCAATTAGATTGTATACTGTTTGTCATTGAAATACATATGTCGGCTATCGTTGTATATTTCATCGACTTAAATCGCATTGGTGAATAACGGAATGGAATTTTTGAATACAAGTATTTTTTACACTCATTGATCTAGACAGGAAATGTGAAGGATGAAGCGAATAGAAGAGAGGGAAGCAAAATGACGTGCAGTATAGAAGACTTGTGAACCAACTTCATTTAATTAGGAGTTAATCAATGTTTATAGCTAGATAAAAATAAGTTGTTGATATATAATGAATGGGCTGAGCAATGCACACATATACGCTCATATAAAAACCATTAATGTTGATAAGCGAATAATTGACAAGGTAGCAACGTGACTCAAGAAGAATGAATAAATTGACCTACCTAGAAGCTAGAATAAGGTGTATGGTCTTAGCATAGCAACCGATGGTACAATATTATCACTAGTTAAATCACGAAAATATAACTTAGATGTTTTTTTATGGGATATAATTTGTCTGTAAACAACAGCAACAATAACAACAACATCAACAGCATGTAAAATATTCAATAGATTTTTTTATAGTTGAATTCACGAATCAATTGAAGCTAGACCAACATGGAAAACCTTGAAGCACTGAACGGTCGTTTCTTCCTATTGTGGGACTCCTCAACCGTGCGCATCCACGACCGCGCCTCACGAGGTTCGAACCCAAGACCTACAAATCTTGCGCGCGAGCGCTTAACCACTGAACCACTGAGCTGACCAGCGTCCAACGGTGTTAATGTCTAACTTTAACCAATCCACAAAGTTGACCAATCGATCACCAATATCTTGATATCTCACAACATACCTGGTTGAACTCCATCCACTACCGAAGAGTTCCACAATAGGACGAAAAGACCGTTCAATGCTTCCAGGTTTTTCATGGTAGTCTAGCTTCAATTAACTCATGATTTCAACTTTGAAAAATTATTGAAATCTCCACAGAAACCCCTTCTGATAATACATTTTTTGACAGTTAAAAGGAAATATACATATGAATAATTAGCTATTCTATACTCAATAAATACAAAACAAAATAGTATAAAGCTAGAGATAGGTCCGACTAAGTTTTATATGAATTCAGTTGTACTTTCATTGATAAAATGTCACTAAAGAATGTATTTAAGAGACCCATTCCATTTTATACAGATTCAAAGATTTCTCTCTGCAAATGTAGTAACATCTTGATTATCTATGCTTACCACTTGACTTAAAAAAAAGATTAGAATGGTGACGAAAAGACAATCGACTGAATGTTTTTATATAGATACGGACACTAGTATACCCGTATGACTTAAGAAATTCATTTACAAATTTGTACGAACCATACTACAATGGTTAGACGTCGAATGTATCAAAGATACTAAAGATTGAAGCTATATTTGTAAAGAATATGAAATATGAAAATTAGAAGCAACACTAATGTTTGACTCGGCAGTCTATACTCAGATACATCGGAGAAATGATCGGAAATCAAAAATCAATCTAACAAATATAAGCTTCATAAATCAACCGTATACTTATTATTTTTTGATTTATATTAAGGTATTGAATTTGGAATTCACTTGTGTGAATATAAGTCATCTTGTATGAAATGTCAAGAAACTATAGTAACAGAATAATTGTATAGATTCGTATGAAGATTTGTATGAAGCGTTTCTACTAAACTCAGTGGTATTATCAATCTACTTTCATTTCTTCTAGGGATTCGGGAGCAATGATGAAACATAGCTCGTGCTCTGTTATCCTGATGTTCAACTGTCGTGAAGTTTCGTAGAAACACACAGCGCTATAGTTAGTACATTTAACCTGATAGACGCAATTCTACCATTCTTACCTAATCACTGTATTTCAGGCATTAAAAATAAGCTAAAATGATTGTGTGTTATGAAAAATACTCAGATTATTTCGCCTCATCATCCTCCCGATTTCTTCCAAAGATACTCTACCAGATTGGGTAACCACCAAGTTAACTTTCTTGTTTGGTTGATCTCTAATCTCTTTCACGTCCTTCTTTTTTCGTTTTTCGTTTTATAAAACTTTTGGATATTTACTTATCATTATTTTTAATATAACTAAATTTAGTTCATTTTGATTAGAGTTGGATAGTTGCTAGGATTGAAATCCAGGACACGCGTTGTTTCATTTGATAATTGTCGGCTGGATGTAACTGTAAAGCAGTGTTAATATTTAGAAGAACGTTCGAATTCAATACCATTAACCTCAACGCTAAAGCTTTCTTCACTGAGCTACTGAGTCTAATTAATCACTATTCAACTAAACTTGTAACTAATATGATAACATAGAGCTATTATGTTTTTTTAGACATGGATTGCTTAAACACAATCAGTTAGAAAATATGAACCGTCATAAATAAATTTAACTTTATTTCTTTTAATTATCAGAAGGGGTTTTGTGGAGATTTAGTATTTTTCATAGTTGAAAGCGTGAGTCAATTGAAGCTAGACCACCATGGAAAACCTGGTGACAAGTTGATGAAATCTATTTATCAGATTCTGACCAACTCTTATCTTTGTTTACAGAGTACCTACTGACTAAAGCCAGATATTTCTTAAAATGTGTTGGTTTTTTAAAAACATAAAACTTTTTAAATATTTAGCATTTTTAAATTCAACTTAGTATTGTTTGTTTGAATCTTGGTCAGTCTCTTATTAGCATATGTGCATACTGTGCGTATTGCCTCGATATAGCCTGAATTCACAAGCATGGTAAGCAAAGATGAATTCCACTGCTAGCCACTATCCATCTTTATTTACCATTTTTGTTATATCCCGGAGAGAATTATGAATGGTAACGTTTGAAGACTATTCGTGTACCAATATGATAAGTATATTTCCAAATGTGTAATTGTAACATAACTATTCATTTTCATGTTCCCCTCATTATAAGCTTTATTTTGATCCATAGACTATTCTTATACGATTTACCATTCTTGAGTTATCCCCAGTCTATTGATTACTGTTCCCTCTATTCACAGACACATTTGGCTAAATCTTGTACACATGTTATTTTCTATTTCATGGTACGATGTAGTCAGTTTGTTCGGTATATAAACCCAGTATGTTTGAGAATAATGATTCATATTGGAGAGGCTGTTATTAGTGTTCTGAACTTAACTGAGCTGGGCTAGACAGAAGGCAGGACCGATAAGTACTTTAGACTGCTCGTACAGGTTTATGCGTCATTGGTTCAGTCGACAAATCATTGTTCTCTATTTGACGATATCATTACATTATATATTGGTAGGGGTATAAGACCACAAGTTCTAACAATTTTCTCCTTTTGATGAAATAATTAACAGATTTATACAATTTTTAGAAGTTTTGGATGTTTAATAAAAAAGAAAACTTAATTCTTATGTTGTATAACAAATGAAAATAACTTTTTTAAAACCATTATTCAAGGATAATGTGTTTTTCAAATATGAAAATTTCCAAATTCACATGAAACTTCATTGTTACTTACTAATTAGTCACCGTGTAGAAATCACCCCAAACTGTAGGGTATTTGAAAAAGGTCTTTTTGATAACAAATAATGACAGTCATTTAGTAATGTTAATTATGGAAAATCGATAAAAGTGGTTTATTGTATCATAGATTTTATAACTTGTCATGAATAATTAATATCATAAATTTAATTATTATTTGAATGATAGTTACCTAATACTGAGGAATCTCATATTAACATAAAATAGTTAATATGTATTTTTTGATTTTCAAAAGATCATCTACCTAAACTTTCTCTATAATGACAATCAACTGAAAAATAAAGCTTTCTTTGGGTTTACTATTTATTACTGTAAGTCATTCATGGTAGTAAAATTATTCATTAACAGAATATGAGTAAGCAATACGTAGTCGATATTAAATAGCAGTACCTATCCACAACTTAATGTAAATATTATCGGCAGATTCCATGTTTACTTTAATTCAAACTTTCCAAGTATGAATAAAATAATAAATTCGATAACGTTTATTTAAATAACTCTTATATTGATTGAGTGCGTGCCCTGTTCAATATTTGACCGTCAATTAGAAAGGAGTGAATTATTGATCACAGCGATGATACACCAAAAAAATTGTACGAGCAATCTAAAGTACTTATCAGACCTGCGTTCTGCCTAGCACAGCTGGTTAAGTCCAGAATACCAATAACAGCCTCCGCAATATGAATCATTATTCTCAAATATATCGGGTTTATATACCAATCAAATAGACTGCATCGAACAAACACCATTTGTACAAGATTTAGCCAAATGTGGCTGTGAACTTGGGGAACAGTGATTAACAGACTACGGATAACTCAGGAATGGTAGATCGTATAATAATAGTCTATGAATCAAATTATAATAAGAGGGACATGAATATGAATAGTTGAGTTACCTAACAATTATACAATAGGAATTATATGCATCATACTGGTGCATAAATAGTTCTCAAACGTTTCCATTCATAATTCTCTTCGGAATATAACAATAATTATGGTAAGAATAAAACAATAGAACAGATTTTCATGATTATTCACCTATCTACATATTCAAAGGAATCAAAGGATTAAGTGTCAATATAGGGATGGCATTAAAGCAAAACAGAAGATTTCTTGTTTTTAAAATAAGAAGGAAAATTATTAGGTAATGGATCACTGGAAACAGTAATTTGAAGTACTAATACAAAATGCTACAAATGACATGTCAGTAACATACTACTTATCTTACTGAGAGCTAACAATTTAACGAAAAAATATAGTTTTATATGATGTCAGATTAATCAATTATTTGACACTATTTCACTAATATAATTCCGTCGTCACCACTGAATAATTAGTTACGACTAAATCAATGGTTAATGTAAATACGCAGTACTGGTGAGAAAAATTTACGGCTTCACTAGCGTGTTGGGATCTATTCTGACTTCGATTATGAATGAACTCACTTAATTTAATATACCTCTTAGAACAAATGTTGGATAATCAGATGGCATCAGTGTTGAGATATTAAAACGCCTAATGTATACAATGTAAGCTTACAGTGAAGTATGCTTTAATTGTTGGTTTTCTTCACGATATAAGTCAAACAGACAACCAATAATATTCCTATGTAGAAACAGATAAAAAAAGAGGACGGAACGAGAGATCACTATTAGCTGTATATGAGTGCATTTAATACGACCAACAAGATTTCAGAGGTCACATAGGTATTACTTTAAGCATCAGTTTACATAAGGATTTTTATCAGTCTGTTATGTCAAATCACGATATATTTCTAACAATTATTAAGTTTCAAGTGTAAGTGGTTTTTTATTAGCACCTCAGTGACTAGGTCTTGAACCTAATAAGAAACACCGGTCTTCTGATAGCTGGAAGCAAGTTTCGGTAACGATAGTCAATTAACACAAAAACTATGATCCCATTTAGATATTCCTTGATCAACGACCAACTAAATAAGAGAATTATGTGTGAATTAAAATGAGCGTAATGAAAAGCAGATAATTAATCACCCGTTCAAGCAGGACTAGAAAGTCTTATGTATTTTAAAATTTAGTCTTACTGTTTGTATGAATCTGAATGATACTATTTGTATTAATGTCAAAGAATTTAAAACTTTATGGCTTCATTCATTCATTTACGGTGTTTTACTCTTCAATCGACCATAGAATATAAACATCTCAATGTTACCATGGTTGCAAGTTGAAAATTATCAATGAACAATTTTTTTCCCAAAAAATCTAAATACTTAAACGTTTTAAGACAAAATTATGATATTTAATGTATATATCTGATCATTAAGCAGATCTTTAATTCTTTTAATAGCACCTTGGTGATGAAATCGTGAACCTAAAGAGATACACTAGTCTTCTCATAGCTGGAAGCAAGTTTCGGTGACGATATATATATCTGATCACTAAGCAGATCTTTAATTCTTTAATATTCAAATATATTGTACTTGAAATCAGGTTATTTGGACTGATAGCAGCATTACAACTTAATTTTTAAAAAAAAGAATTCGATCAGTAAAAATTAGACAAACATGACATGGATTACTTTTCAATGATCAGTCAGTATAGATAATAGTCATACAATAGTCAAACATATTATATTAGAGTTTAATAGATTTACATCTTTATTAATGTTACTAATTTCAACTAGTTCTTTACTATTGATAATTCTACTGTAGTGTCTTTGCTTCGTTAATCACTCACCTTCGTAACCGTTATTAGATAAACTTCAACGGTGTTTGAAATCAGAAGGTAAAGAGAAGCAGCAATTACAGTTTATATTAGGGTTTAGCTCAGATTACAAAGCTATAAGTATTCGAGCGCATTTGAAGCGGATAGGCGGATAAGTATATGTGAGCAATTACATAGGCAAATTTATGGTCAAATTGTATAAGGGCGCAGCGGTGTTTGGACGAGAACCGGTGCTTTCAACGTGGTATGGTCGCCGGCGACATTCCATTTATTTGCCCCCAAGTGCCCTGGTATGTCCGAGAGTGGGAAGAGTCCACTCTCCCTCTCGAAATACTCTCACATGGCCATGCGTAATATAGTCTCTGCCAGGGAAGTGCTACTCACTGCCTTCTCGTGGCGGGGGTGTTGTTTACGAAATTTAGAGGACGAAAAGCGAATGTCCGGCGCTTTAACCGGGTTGGTGGAGACGGCGAGTCCATCTAGGGGAGTTGGAAAACCCTGATTCCAAACCAATGGTACACATGGGCTCTAGGATCCTGAAGGAACAAATGGCATATGAATTAATCGTTGGTCACCGGCTACCATGTGACTGCATCGCCTTACGATGCTCCACTGCCTTGTGGATCAGACCTTTAGGTCGAAGGTTCCGGGTGTTGCCCTCTAAGAAAACCACCTGCTTCAGTTTGGGCACGTGGGCAGTATCACAGCCCTCACACAAATCTCATTTGATTAGTGCGGCGCATATTTATCTGGTGTTTGCTTGTACCAATATTTATGTGTATAAATAAAATGAATAAATAAGGGCGCAGCAAGGTAAAGCAAAAGCTAATAATAGGATTTCAGTACATATATCTATATATATGGAGAGGAGGATGAATCATCGAGTGATATTTAAGCGATCAACATCTTATCTAGTTTCTGTCATGTACTCTAATGATCACAACGATACAAAGAAATGTACAAATTGTCACTGTTCAAATAACTTTGTCTATTAAATAAGGCGGGATCGTGGATGCCCACTTCTGAGAAGTCCTACAATAGGATAAAACGGCCATTGAGTGCTTGCTGGTTTTCCATGATGGTCTAGCTTCAATGGATTCATGATTTCAACCATATAAAACTATTAAATAAGTCAATCAAAAGGACTTCAACAAAATTAACCATAATCGAAATTGTCTTTAGGATACTTGCTATAATACTACTTATGAAATGTATACACTCAGTACTGATCAATGAAAACTTTAAAAAAATAAGTAGTATCGTAAAAAACAAAAAAAAATCAACTTACTAAATTCACAAATACAATTAGCTAATAATATATTTACACGATATTCAATATTTGCATGTTTTTTTAATTCAATTTTGGTTGTAATTATATCACGACTAGCTCTTGATTCTAATAATAATAAATCTTCACATTCTTGTAACCAATTACGTAATTCAATAAATTCATCAAGATGTATAAAACATTGTAATCCTATATTTAATTGATCTGTACGTTTTATTATTTGATTTTTTAATTCATTTAAATCATAACGTAATTCTATAAGTAGTTGATATAAATTTTTTAAAATTTTTTTAGGAATTTTATATTTTACATCTAGATTAGTTGATAATTCATATTGAATTGAATCATTATCATCATTATCATTATCATCATTCGTTGCTATGGTGATTGTTTTGTCGAATGATTGAATTATTGATTGTTGATTATCATTTAGAATTCCTTTAAAAGTTGATTGAAATTTTGTAATAATATTATCAGCATCCTAAAAATAAAACCGAAAAAAAGGAAAGTGAACTATCAGACAAATACGCTATAGAAAACTGAAATAAACTCTGAAAACAAATTACAGTAACTGGGATTGTTTGTTTTATTCTATTACAAATTAATGTCAACTAGTGACTGATGGAGATAAGAAGGCATGATTTCTTCTCTTTACTAATTGCCATTTAGGACTGATAGGTTCTGGGTTGGAATCTCGTGGGGCGGAATCGTGGATGCGCACCAGTGAGGAGTCTCACAATAGAACGAAACGACCATTCAGTGCTTCCAGGTTTTCCATGACGGTCCAGCTTCAATTGACTCGATTTCAACCCCCTTCTAAGAATATAAAGATACTCTGAATAGGTTTCAGGATAGAAAGCTCTAAAAGTAAAAGTGTTTCGATCTTGTTTAGGGCTGTTTAGATGTATTCACATTCATATCTTGACAAGGAATAAAACCTAGAAGAATAGTATTTCTTGACAAGTGGATCAATTCTAGATTACTGAGTTAGTTGTTTCTACTTTCAAATATGATAAGTTAAGTCAAATCAGTACGTAATATTCAAAATGAATATATCAATCATTTTAAAAGAACAGATTCTTTGACTTTTATTAAATGTACTTTAAGGCTTGAATTAACCCAAGAGAGATTAAAAGTGAAAAACAATTAAACATTACTGTACATAATCGGCATTGACAACTATTTAATATAGAAAGCTAGATTATCTGATTTCATAACTGTTTTTTGGTTATAAACTATCTTGTAGTGCCGTGCTTCAATAATAGTTCACTTCGATAACCGTTATTATACCAATCTTAACGGTTTATAAAATCAGAAGGCAAAAGGAAGCGGTAACTACATTTTTATCGATGAATGATGCAGACCAGAAAACTGTGGGCACATGAGCAAGTGTAAGCGAGCGAAGCAAAGTTGATGCATAGTGGAGATGGCTGGGAAGCCAACTCGCTATGAGCAAGCAGTACTCAATATTTATAATCAGACAAAAATGAATGACAGACATATGATGAATAGGATACGAAGTGTGCACACATATACGCTCATATAAATAGTAATCAAGGTTAATAAGCGAATGATTGACAAGATCAAAATATGACTCATAATGTATAGGGGAATTAGCTTGGCCAGAAGCTAGAATAAAGTATATGGGCTTAACATAACAACCGATGCTACAATCTGGTCCCATTTGTTTTACGCATATGTTAAAAAATATAGATCTAAATAACATGATTTCTACCATTCTGTGAAACATTAGCCATAAATCATTGACTGACATTCAGTCGCTTTTAACTACATCCGAGGAATTTCAGTGGTGAAGAAATAGATATATGGTCCATTATATTCTCAGTAGGTATTATTATTCACAGTAAATCATTAAGTTAACAAAAATGATTTGCTCAAAGAATGTGCAATCATCTCTAAGAGAACAATTTTTCCAACTTTTTATATTGAAACATTGCACTTAGATACACATATAAATCTCAAAAGTATAATGTAAAGGATGGCAAATTATCTCGATGTAAGTTGTGTCAAATATATTAATCTCATTTTGATGGAGTTTTGTTCTCTGAGCTGGATGGTTTGGTTGTGAAGCTTTCATCGTCCTTCTAAACGACATCATCAGCACAAACTTTGGTTAGCCAGAATATTCATAGTTTAAAAATTTACTCACTTGTATAGTGATTTCTATTCTATTTGTTCTATTGTTCACTTCTTTTATAAGTAATTGATGTTGTCTGATCAACTGATTTACAGCGAATAAGGAACGACCAATATAAGTGTTATTAGCTAAAAGAAGTTTTTCATGAGTCCAAATTCTCTCATTTTCTAAATCTCTGAAACAAAAAAACACATTCAATAATCATGTTCAGGCTATTTCAAGTTGAAATATACTTTCACAAATCATATATTTCTATGCATATCAACGATAGAACAAATCAAGTTATGGAGACTAAACAAAGTGAAATAGTCTAACTTGAGTTAAATCATCAATGAAAACAGAGTTTAATGGAATAACTTTATGTTATTCCTCACTGTTGAATATATTTAACCGTTGTCAAAGTTGTGACACATAAAGGACGTTAAACGTAAATTGAACTTAAATAACCTTATATTCTTTTGAGTTTCCATCGCCAAAAAAAGGGGACTGTTCTACCTAAACATTAATCACATCCAATGTTATATCTTTTGAGAATACTAAGGAAACAATCCTGTATCAGTCTTCTCATAATATACACTTTAAAGCCCGACCGTTGCTGCTACCTTGATGTGGTGGTCGGGATTGTTTATCCTAATGAACCAACCGAGCTATACTGGTTGGAACAATCGTTCCTCAAGGTCCTACCATGCTAGACAAGTTGATCGAAGAGTGGTAACACTAAAAGCAGCAAGCCCAACGTCCGATGGCGAAGTCGTACTGCCGACTGTACAGAGGTGTGACGGCAGTAGGGTATATCTTTCAGACAACCAGCATAACAGCGATGCTGCCATCCCACAAGGAGGGGTGGGGTTAGATAATGTCGACCCTAAAAAAGCACATCTCTCCTTATCCCACGGATATCCGTCTCCGGCGGTAAGGTCCCAACTAGTACGGAGCTGACACAAAAATTACCCACAAATAGATCGTGTGTAATCGATCTCAAGCAGTTGCACCTTGTGCACTGCGTTCATGCTCTCAGGTCATTAAGACCACTTCTAATCCAATTTTCTTTTCAGGTACCTCTGGAAGAAACCTTCTATGGTGTGGGCAACCGGAAAGTGATAACTGCCCTCATACCTCTAACACCACTCCAGGTCACTGACTGACACTTTAAAGAGTAAACTGTTCTTTCCACTTAAAAAAAAATATTGGAATGCAATTTTACGGTTTTACATGATTATGATACTTAATTGACTTGGATAACCTTTCGTTAAGCTCTTTATTTAATTTTGATCCACAAAAAAATTGTATCTAGTTTTATAATCTTTAATAAAAATGAATTAATTTACATATTACACATGTTAGATTTTGCTGTCAATGAGCAAAGATTCACAAACGAACAACCTTCACTTTGTGGGTGAAAGATTCTTAAGACTGTTATATATTTTTTAGAAGAGGATTTTGTGGAGATTTCAGTAATTTTATAGTTGAAATCGTGAGTCAATTGAAGCTAGAACACCATCAAAAACCTGAAAGCACTGAACAGCCGTTTCGTTCTAGTACAGGACTCCTCAGTGGCAGTGTTCATCAACGATACTGATTCACGAGATTCGCACCCACGGTCTATCAATCTCGCGTGCGAGCACCTAACCTTTAGACCACTGAGCCGGTTGGCATTCAACGCTGTTAATGTTTAACTTTAAACCAATCCACGAAATTACGAAACCGTTCACCATTGTCTTTAGTGAGTTGATATCTATTGATATATATATATAGTTTAAATGAAATATCTCTTCATAATTGCGTGCACAGTTATATTTGTTTACGCCCTCATAATTGAATTGAACAGGGTAGTTTATAAAATTAATGTAACTGGTCATACACGCAATAAATAAAACTTTATTTTAATGAACTCATGTTTGTTTAATTAGGTCAATGGAAGGAAACCTTCATAACGATTTTGGTCCGGATATCATGCTAGTTTAAAAGCTTTTCTCCAAAAAATTATGCATAATTTTGTTTAATTCTATTATTTTTTTTGTGACAAGGGTTGAGAAAATTATGATTCATCAATGATATACATATTTTTTTTCGAAATATTTCCGCTATGGTACTGAGTCTATGTATAAAATGATCCAGTAATTTGTAAATTTAATAGTTGAATTCATGAGTCAATTAAAGATAGACCAACATGAAAAACCCGGAATCAATGGACGGCCGTTTCGTCCTATTATGGGACTCCTCAGTAGTACGCATCCAGGATCCCGCACTCGCGAGATTCGAACCCAGGACCTACCAGTCTCGAGCCACATCCCTTAACCGATAGGCCACTGCCTGACTTCAAGAGATATTTCCTTGAGTTCTAGTGAGAAGCAGTGGCCAGTGGAGTTCTACCAAGCCTGTTGTAGAGATATCAACTCACTGAAGACAATTGGTGAACGGTCGCTAAAAATCGTGGATTGGTTGAAGTTAGACATTAACACCATTGAATGGTGGCCAGTCCAGTGGTCTATCGGTCAATGGCTCTGGCTCTAGACTGGTAGGTCCTGGGTTGGAATCTCACGGGTGTGGGATCGTGGATGCTCACTGCTGGGGAGTCCCATAGTAGGACGAAACGGCCGTCCAGTGCTTCTAGGTTCTCCATGTTGGTCTAGCTTCAATTGACTCATGATTTCAACAGTGAAAATTTATAAATTGGTTGATGATAATTACAAGAGTGATTATATTGATAATATAACTTACCTATAAAGTTGATAGATATGTTTTTGTGCTTTCAATTCTTCAGCATGTTGATAAATAAATATTTGAATTTTCCAAAATTTCTTAATTAAACTATACATTTTTGATTCGACTTCAGAATTCTGATTTTCATTATCCAAATTTGATAGAATCTTCGCATGATCCTGGAAGTAATATGAATGAGGTAAATAAATAAACCAAGATTATTTAAGATTAGTTTAATAGAGAATGAATGATTTAGTTCTTAACGGGTTCACTCATTTACTTCTCAAGGCAACCAGTAGTAAATTCAGACAGATAGATTAAAGTTACATTAGGAGATAGTAACTGTTGTTAGTATCTTTCAACAATGTGGCTGTATCAAGTAATGAATGTGATCAAATATGTGAACAATTGAACTTCGACCTAATAGTTTAAAGAATAAGTAAGAATAAGCTCATCGAGGGACCTATAAACAAGATCATTGAAATTTATTTTTCATTTTAAGTAATCTCTCTCCTCACGGTTGTAGTTCAGCCCTGTCCACCATAATTTTCGAATAAATTGAGGTAAACTGTAACCAAGTATTAATCATTCAGTATTCAAAATAAAATTTCATGATAAAAAGCAAATTGAGGACTTTGATGATATTCCATTCTCACAAACCTGCAGCGATAGTTTTAACAACTATGGTTATATTACTGATGTTGATATTTTCTGCGTACAATGTTTTCAGATATCTCTTAACTAAACAGAAAAATGTAGACATTTGACTTTCTGTTCAATCTTTGAAGTATTTAACACTGTTTGCCATGCTAGTTTTAGCTTTCTAATGAATACATATCATAAATTGAAGTGATTTTTTGATTTGACTTCTACATTTCATAGTTAGTAAACTTTTGATGTTAGTAATATACGTATCGATGTTGTGCAAAGCAGTGTCGTAAATCAATTATTAAGATCTGAATGAAACATAACGATACACAACAATGATAGCATACACCCTCAGAGTATATTAGAATTAAACAATATATGTAGATATAGCGGAAGCATAGAAAGGGTGAATAACTTTTTGATGAAGTTTTGTTCTCTGAGCTCATCAAAATCATCCACCTGAGCTACAAATCTTCTCCACCATCTCAAGGATGAATAACAACTGGAAAGAACTGAAAAGGATTGCTCAGGACAGAGTTGGATAGAGAATGCTAGTGTGCGGTCTATGCTCCTCCACGAGGGGTAACAGGCGTAAGTAAGTAAGTAATAAAAATGATTATATATTTCAAACCATATAACATATTGCATAGCAACCAGAACTTTTGAAAAAAGTTTACCATAAAAAAGAGTGCATAGGGATGAAAACTATTCATATCAAGATATCATTTCATTGTAAATTGATATGGTTGTTAAATTTATAAAGGAGCGTAGATGCGGAGTTATAATTCACTTCAAAAACCATTAAGCAATAAGTATTTTAGAATTACGATATTCTGAGTAATGACAAAATTAATAATGTTAGTATGTTCATTCAAAGCGTGGAAAGCGTGGAAAAAAGTATAAGAGAAGCATAGGACAAATAATAACTAATGTTACTTATAAGTTTGATGTAGAGAAATGTCGGTTTACTACATTTTCTTTTATGTAACAAACTTCATATTCATCTATTTGTAACCAGAATTTGACTGGTAAACTATTTTCATAGTTGAAATCATGAGTCAATTGAAGATAGACCACCATCGAAAACCTGGAAGTACTGTACGGCCGTTTCGTCCTATTATGAGACTCCTCAGCAGTGAGCATCCACGATCCCGCACCCGTGAGATTCCAACCCAGGACCTACCAGCTTCGTGCTGGAGCACTTAACTGATAGACCACTGGGCCGGCATCCATCGGTGTTAATTTCCAACTTCAACTGATCCACAAAGTTGAGCAATCGTTCACCAATTGTCTTCAGTGAGTTGATATCTCTACAACAGACTTGGTTGAACTCCACTGGTAAACTATTTGCAGTCATTTAGTATACCAGTAAACATTATCTAGGCAATCAATATATCTCTGCTCTAAACTATATGATCAAGATAGACTTCAAAGAAAAACAAAACGTGAGCGATGAAGTCTATTCGAAAAGAACTACCATATGACTCTATACAGGATGAATTCTTATGATTGTCAGTATTCGTTATGTTACTGTCACTAGATAAATGTGGATAACAGACAATTCATTCAATGTATGATCAAGAGTTTACTTTTGAAACAAAACTTATGAAGTTTAAAGAAATTTACTTTAAATCTCCAGAACGTATTCAATTCATCAGTCTTTTTTTGATAAAAAGAGAACCATATTTATGTGAAATCTTAACTGTTTAGCTAAAACGACTATTTAGCTCACACTATATAATATTATGATACATGGAATAGCCATTTTGGTAGTTATGAATGTCCAGGCTTAAAATTTATAACCTAAATAGTATAGCTCAATCTTGTTTTCCATGAGAAACAGACATCGTTCAAGATTAAACTTTATAACCCGAGCAGTACAGCTCAACTGCGCTTCACAGGAGAACCAAACACCATATAGGCTTCAATGCTACAATCTGAATAGTATAGCTTAATCCTTTGACGCAACCACACAGGTAACCAGAACCCTGATGAACAAGAATCCTTTTAACAGCGACAATTAAGTATTGAATCTGGTTGGTTTTACACTCTTTAGGTACTGAACTTATTATCCAATTTACTAAAGCATGTCTCATTATACAGTTAGGTAATGCTGAATGAAATGTATCTCGTTCAACTGTTCCACTCAGAAAAACATCTAAGTCCGTCTAACTAATTTGAGAAAAAAATTATGTAAGCTTTCCATAAAGTAGAAACTAGTAATGCTTCTCATTATTTCTGTAGAGAACAAGTTAAAAAGGAAGTCATATTAACGACTTTTTATTTTTCAGTTTGCATTTTGTAGAAATCAGCTTCTCAATGGACTCCAATATATCATTAAAATCAATGAGCAAATGTAACTATTATGGCTAATTATTTAATTTCATTAGTTAAGAACATGAGTCAATTGAAGCCAGACCACCATGGAAAACCTGGAAGCACTGGGCGACCCCTTCTGATATTAATCAACATATACTATATATCACTATATATCACTAGTGACCGACTTCAAGAGGTATTTCATGGAGTTCTAGTGGGAAGCAGTGGCCAGTGGAGTTCAACCATGTCTGTTGGGAGATATGAACTCACTGAAGACAATGATGGATGTACTGCTCAATTTCGTGGATTAGTTAAAGTTAGACATTAACACCATTGGATGCCAGTCGGCTCAGTAGTCTATCAGTTAAGTACTTGCGCGTGGGTTCGAATCCCGTGAGGTGGGATTGTGGATGCGCACTGCTGAGGAGTCCCACACTAAAACAAAATGGTCATCCAGTGCTCTCAGGTTTTCCATGGTGGTCTAGCTTCAATTAACTCACGATTTCAACTATATAAAATTAATAAAATCTCCACAAAAACCTATTCTGATATTAATTATTTCATTAACGTAAATTTTAAAATAAGAAGAACATTATCCTGCTAAATTGAAACAGTTAGATATTACATAACACCGAAATATATGAAGACCATTATGATCATGTACATTAATCAACGAATAGCTTATTAATTATTTGTTTTTAAAAGAAAACTATATATTTATCTCGTTTTTTAATTTGATTGACATATTACATTATCATAAAAATCTTTTTAATGATTAGTTACTTTTACATAATTTTTGTGTTTTGCCAAGTTTCAATCTTCTGAATTCTTCATGTCTCTATCTTTTTTTCTCTTTCCAATTGTATTTCATTGGATGACAGTCTTTGAATAACATCTACAAACCCTAATCTTTCCGAATACTACCTGTACTCTTACTACTTCTACTACTATGGGATTTGAATCAACAACTGCATCTCTGTGCGAATGTGGTATGGTAACTCGAACAGATGGACATACATTTAACTTTATACTTATATTGAATAGAAAGTAATAAATGTCTTTAACATTGAACAGGAAATTAAAATCTACTCTAAAAAAAATTAATAACAATTAAACAATTGTACATTCATTCTATGATTTTACTATAGAATATACAATACAATACAATATACAATACATTGTCAAAACAGTAATATACTTTTGAAGGGGAGAGGGAGGGGCAATATTTTTATTAAAAGAAATAAATTTTCTTTCAAAAAAAGTAAATAATAAAACAATAAAACTTTTAATTTTCAATGTAGAAAAAAATTTTTAAAAATAAAAAATAAGAATAAATTTTGAAAAAAAAAATTCTTTTTGATTTTCTAAAAGTAGCAATAATTTGTCACAATTTTTTTTAGAAAATAAGAAATTGGATTCCCTTAGTATTGTTTGTTTAAATCTTCCCATTGATGTTTAGGACTGCAACTGGTCAGTTTCTAATTGGCATATGTGTATACTGTACGTATTGCCTCGATATTGCCTTAATTCACAAGGATTATAAGTAAAAATGGATAGTGGCTAACAGTGGAATCCAATTTGACGCGAGTTTCGTCCTATTTGAGACTTGTCAGCTGTATGTACCTGCATATCAGGACTCAGTAGCTGAGTGGATAACGTGATGGCGTTTGAAGCGAAAGTTACTGGGTTTGAGTCCCAGAGTAAACATCAACTCTTAGATGCAGGCACATCCAGCTGACGAGTCCGAAATAGGACGAAACACGCGTCAAACTGGATTCCACTACTAGCCACTATCCATCTTTGCTTAGAAAGCTTGTAATATTATACATCTATGGAATTAATTCTTATTTTTTCTACAATAATTTTTATTATTGGTCATTGTTTGTATTAAGTCGGTGAAAAAAAAGTTTTTCAATGAATGTTATATACAAAATGAAGATCAATAAAGGGTTTATTTGTCAATAGAATGATCATAGATAAAAAGGTATACTATAATATCTCGTCTAATATTAAAACTATATTATTTATCATACTAGGATACATACTAATAAAGAATTTATGTCATAAAACATCAGAGCTTAGCTACGTAGTTAGGAGTTAAAGATATATGAATCCTATCCTAATTGATTCATAATGAATAACTTCATTATCATAGTTTGGAGGACTTCTATAAAACTGAAATATCCATAAAATAATTGATTGTGCAGCTAACTGACTTTGTTATGAAATACTGGGTAGCTGTAAGAACATTTAAATACTTTAGTTACTAATCTAATCAATAAGGGTACTAAGAACAATCCCCTAATGTAACTGATATTATTCAACTACAATCATTGGAATGTTTAATTATAAACAACAAAATACATTTTGTTTCATCCTCATTTAAATCTAATAACTTATAAGTGAACTGTAGTTTCTGTCATAACAACAAGAATATTAAGTACTTAGTAGTTATATCTTACATAACTTATAGGCTAAAAGTTATCTTGAAAATATGAATGCAAAATGATTGCTATTATCTACAACCTTTAAAACGATTATCTTTTTATCCCTTATACCACACAACTTACCATCATAAATTTTATCTAATACGAAACTGACAGAAGACTAAAAGTATAAGGCATGGTAATACTGGGTAGTTCTACATTTTATTGATCTTAATTGGTACATTCTATGTTCAGAAGGGGTTTTTGTGGAGATTTCAGTATTTTCAAAGTTGAAACCATGAGTCAATTAAAGTTAGCAGTATTATCAGAGTCATTCACACCAGCATCATCCCTTTCATTCACAGGAAAGCTCATTTTTGGTGACTTGAACATACCTGAAATTTCCTGGTTTCCAGTCACGGCTCCGAAACGTTATGAATCATTTATTGAATGTCTAGAACTAGGACAGTGGACTCAGTATGTCAGTAGCCCTACCAGATATTGCAAAGTTGATTGAAATAACTCCCACAATTACCAAAGAAGCACTGATTGTTTACTGCAAACAATACGGACACACCAACCAATATATTTTATCACATCGAAAGTATCATCAACAAAATCGCACCTTTAGAGTACTGGAGACCTAAGTTTTCTAAAGATCTGTATATACCGGTCGGTACACGAAGACGTCTGCTAAGACATTGTACTCGCTTCCACAACTTTAATGACTTTTCCTCTTTAGTAACGATGACCGAAATACTTGCCAGAACAGACGCAACGAGTACACAAAAAGCAATCGAACAGGAAAAACGTGCTGTCGAACTTAGTAATAACTTCTATGCACTCACCTTACTCTTTCAAAATAAACTTGAAAGTTCTCAATCGAGAGGAAACATATTTATTAAAGACAAACAAGTATATGAAGACCCTAAACTTGTACGGAACTATTTAGTGAATACATTTGTTCTTTTCATACTGACTAATAACACTAAATGATTCAGAACTTATCACAGCATCTTCCTGTGAGAATACTAACGTACACTTCAATGTACAAAATATCTCT
>NC_031498.1:17179113-17193644 GCF_000237925.1 Schistosoma mansoni | reverse complement strand
GGAAGCACTGGACGGCCGTTTCGTTCAGTACTTCCAGGTTTTCCATAGTAGTCTAACTTTAATTGACTCATGGTTTCAAGATTCTATGTTGTTATCAGATAATAATGCTTAACACTAAGAAATGAGAATTAACTTTTATATTTGATGTTTACAATAAAAAAACAATGCAGCTCTTCAGACAATTAAAATAACTGATAATGTCATTGAATAAGACAAAGAGAATTCAGCGAAGAAAAATTTTCGACGAAATCATTTACCTAAGCTGTACATTTGTATATATAGTTATATGGAAAATATATGTCTATAGGAGGCTAGAAAAGATTGTATTATAAATTGATTCGACAATAAATAACAAATGAGGTGACGTACTAATCAAGGGGTAAGGAAGAAAATAATTTATGGGTCAAATAATAGTCCAATTGACAGATATGAGGAAAAAGCGACAAACACAAAGGTCATAGTAATGATCTGAATTTTAAAGCAATTAGTCCATTTGATAAATTTCGATAGTGATATAAGAAGACGAAGATTATCAGAACCATAGTATGAGAATTAGCGCAATACATTTCGAACAATCTGATCACACATACTATATTTGTTAAGTACATTTATATATAAAAAATAAAAGGTCAACTAAACTGGAAAGGGGGGGATAACAGGAGACAACGATGATAATAATAAAAATAATGTGAAAACAATTTGACACCTAATCACTCTGGATAATAAGCATATATTACCAGGGTAGGTTTAAGGAGAGAGAAAACTGATTTGCGATACACAAAGGGGGTTTGAATTTTCGTATGGCCAAGTCTTCATTAAACCTTTGTATACGCCCTTTTACACATTTAAACAACAGAACAAAACTGGGTTCAGATCAATCATATACCAATTAGAGACTGACCATTTGCAGTCCTAACACATCGATGGGAAGATCCAAACAAACAATACTAAATGAATTTAAACTTCACCCCATTACACAAGCAAGTGGTTATCAGGACTCGGCAGCCGAGTAGATAACGTGATAGCGTTTGAAGCGAAAGGTCCTGGGTTCGAGTCCCAGAGTGAACATCAACTCTGAGATGCAGGTACATCCAGCTGACGAGTCCTAAAGAGGACGAAACGCGCATCCTGGATTCCACTGCTAGCCGTTATCCATCTTTACCTATATATACGAATGTACAGCTTAAGTAAATGATTTCGTCGAAAACAAAATTTTTCTTCGCTGAATTCTCTTTTTCTTATTCAAAAAACAATGCTTCTTATAATTGAGAATGCATTCAGTTTTTCATGGCGTTTTATTCTCTGAACTGGATGGTTTAGTCATCGGGCTTTCATCATCCTTCTGGACGACGTCATCAGCAGTAGAAATAGAAGTTTGTGCTAATGATGTCCTTCAGAAAGACAACGATAGCTCCACGACCAAACCATCTAGCTCAAAGAACAAAACTTCATAGAAATCATCCAATTGAGCTAGAAATCTTCTCCATCATCTCAAAATGTATTCAGTTCATAGTATTCAGCTTGGATCCATATATCTAAAGAATACAAACCTTTAAAACATTCAAACATATTTGTGAACCCTTCAAAACAATAAAAATCTACAACTTACATGTAGTTCAACTAGAATCTTTTTCTTTATATCCATTTTGTTTAAATATTCCATAGTTTTATTTAAATATAATGATACTTCATTTATATTATTAAAACCAGGTATATTAGCTTGATTTGTCCAATTTTGATTCATATACTTATTTCGTATAAGATATTCCAAAATTTCAGTGGATGATTCAATTCCTTCAAACATTGTCATATTACCATTATTATTATTATTATTATTATTATTATTATTATTATTATCATTAGTAGTAGTAGTGGTAGTAGTAGTATTAGTAGTGGTAGTAGTAGTAGTATATTCTAATGTTAATTGTTCTATGAAATTTTCAATGATGATTGATGAATCCGTTTGAATATGTTCTTCTAATTGTTTGAATTGATCAAATGATTGAAATGATAAATATTCTATAAAAATTTTATTTAACCAACGATTTAATTCATTGTAACCATCTTCAAATATAATTGCTAGTTGTAAAAAGAAAAGAAAAGAAAAAAGAAACGAGATAAAATTATAGTTTCAATCTTTGAAGAAATGGGCTTACACTGAGTCACGAAACATCAGAAAATCTAATTTTTTTACTACTTATTGAGATATTACAAATATCAATTATCTTTTGATTAGTAGTGATATGTTTCGGTCTATAATTTTTTTAAAATACTCAACATCCATTGACCGGATACCATCAGCAACAGCGTTTTATAGGAGAGGACAAACCAGCTTCCACCTGAAGAAAAAATTAGGAAAAGATGTTGGGAGTGGATAGGATATACATTAAGGAAATCACAAATATACATTACAAGGCAATCCCTAACTTGGAATCCTGTAGGGAAGCGGAAAAGAGGAAGGCCGAAGAACACATTACGCCGAGAAATAGAAGCAGATATGAAAAGGATAAATGTTAACTGGAATAAACTGGAAAGGAAGGCTCAGGACAGAGTTGAATAGAGAATGCTGGTGAGCGGCCTATGCTCCTCGACGAGGGTTAACAGGCGTAAGTAAGTAAGTAAGTAATTTTTTTTCACAAGTAAGTAGGATATTTCTGTATTTCAGTTTAAATGAAATCACTGAAATTATAAACCAGATCTTGATAGATTTTATGGGTTAGCAAGAAGAAAATAAAACATTTTCGAGTCTATTATTCAAGGTGTCCATTTTTTGTCACAGACTAATCAAATAAATAAAGCTTAGAATAGTAGTCACTAAAATACCACTTACAGGATTCTAACCCAGAACCTATTGGTCTCGTGCGTGAACACTTAACCTCTACACCACTGAGCTGGAATCTAACATTCTGATAGATCCTGGGTTCAAATCTCGTGAGGCGACATTGTAGATGTGTACTGTTGAGGAGTCTCATTTCTTGGAACGAAACATCGGTCCAGTGCTTCCAAGTATTCCATGATGGTCTAGCTTCAATTGACCCATGAATTCAACTGTTTAAGTACTATCATTGTTGTGAATGAGAACACAGGTGAGGACAACCAACTATGTATTTAGCACAAATTACAACGTTACTTGGTAAAATACAAAAACCATGCTATGATACACTATTTGCAAAATGTTCTTCAATTGCCTCAGGCTTCATTGTTCCTGGATTTTCACACAAATTGCTTTTTATTTCTGTTCTTCTCTTCTTGATCTTCTCAATCTTCTGCTGTCAGATATTCTATTCCTTACTCACCATATATACTACTTATGTTGATATCAGTAGCTCACACCACACTCGTCCCCCCTTTTAATAAACTGTTCTCGCAATCTTTCTGATCGGCGTACCATTGTCTCCTTTGGTGCTGTTCGTGACTCGTGCTCATGATGTTCTTGAAACCATCTCTGTAGTTGACTGGCATTTACACGCTTCTGCTTGTCTTCTCTCCGGATCGTGTAAACTGGGCCGCGTCTCTCCGTGATAATGTACGGTCCCTCCCATTTCGGGATCAGCTTTCCTGACCCTGGTCCTCCTTCAGTGTTAGCTCTCCGTTCTCTACACTTTACCAGGTCCCCCACTCTAAAAGGCTTCCACGCTCTTCTCTGCTGTTCCGCCTTCTTGATGTCTGATATTTGTTTCTTTTTCACGTTCTTTATTGCCTCCGTCCTCTCTTTCCTTAATCTTGTTGCTGTCCACTTCTGCTGCTGTGGCCACGTTTTACTATGCATTGGAAGTCGTGGCTGTCTACCATACATAAGTAGGAAAGGTGATTTCTTGGTTGTTCCTTGGATGGAGGCACGATGCGCCAGCAAAATTAGTGGTAACTCTTTCTCCCAATTCCCTCCTTTAGATGCTAACCATTCCTTTAATGTCCGGTTGTTTCTTTCCGTAAGCCCGTTCGTCTGAGGGTGATACGGTGTAGTTCGTATCCTCTTGATGCCGAACTGCTTTAAACGGGCCTTAAACTCGTCACTTTCAAAACAGGGACCCTGGTCGGTTAGTATCATCTTCGGTACTCCATGACCCGCTACAATGTGCCGGATTATTACTTCGGTCACTGTTTTCGCCCGCTGGTCGGCAATCGGTACAGCGTCGACCCATCGTGTAGCATGTTCCGTCATTACTAGTAAGTATCGGTTGCCGCTATCCGTCTGTGGAAATGGTCCCATCACATCTACCGACCATAGATCACCGACTGCGGTTACTGGGACCGACTGCAATGGCGGTTGCATGTATCTATCGCTTTTCATTAATTGGCACTGCTGGCACGTCAACACATATTGGGCCACATCGTCTCTCATGCCTGGCCAGTATGCACTTTGCCGTAGTAAATCTGTCGTTCTTGCGATCCCTGTGTGCGCTACCTGATGGCATTCGTGTATCATCTTACGCCGCCAGTCTTTCGGGATCACAGCCACCCAATTTTTGTCATCATCCTGCCAGACCAGAGCTCCATATGTGTTCACTTTCAGTCTTTCCTTTTGCCGAAGCAACATTATTACCTCCTTGTCCATTGCTCGTTTGTCAACATCTGCCCCCTCTCTTATCACTCTGATTACCTCTCGAAGTTTAGGATCAGATTTCTGTTGCCGGACGAGTTCTAGTGGGTCTCCCTCTATACTGTTCACTGCGTATGCTGTCAATGGAAGCTCGGCTTCCATGTCTGGTCTTGACAGGTAGTCCGCCATTACATTTTCCTTCCCTGGAACATGCCCGATACTGAAGTCATACTCCTGCAGACGTATCATCCATCGCGCCAACTTCCCACGTGGGTCTCGTGCTGTTTGTAGCCACTGCAGAGGTTTATGGTCAGTCTCGATGTGAAATCGTCTACCTAACAGATATGGTCTCCACTTGTCTACTGCCCACACAATCGCTAAACACTCCTTTTCGATCGTTGAATACTTCTGTTCCGCAGGCGTGAGAACGCGACTTGCGTATTCCACCACTCTATTAGACTGACTTAAAACGGCACCTATACCATGGTCACTTGCGTCTGTTGTCACTGTAAACGGTTTCTCCAGTTCGGGCAGTCTTAGCGTCATCTGGCGGTCGTCCAGCACGTTTTTGATTTGATTAAACGTTTGTTGGGCGGTTTCAGTCCACGAAAATTTAGTGTTACTCAACAACTTATAAAGGGGTGCTGCTATTTCGTTGAAATTCTTGATGAACCGACTGTAGAACGCCGCCCTTCCCAGGAACTGTCTCAATTTCCTTTTCGAATTCGGTACTGCAACGTTCTTTATAGTCAGAATTTTCTCCGGCAGTGGTTTTATTTCTCCATTTCCCACTTTATGCCCCAACAACGTGATGCTACTTTTAGCCATCTGTGACTTGTCCTTATTAATTCGAAGTCCGAATTCTTCAATTCGCTTCAAGACCGCTTCCACATGCTTGACATGATCTGTTTCTGTCTGGCTGTATACAACTACATCGTCGCCATACACTTCGACATTATCTAGATCCCTGAGCAGTAGCGACATTAATCTTCTGAACGTAAATGGTGCACCCGCCAATCCAAACGGCATTCGTCTAAATTGATATTGTTTATCACGTATGGTAAATGCTGTTTTGCTTCGATCGCTCTCTTTTATAGGCAGCTGCCAATAACCTGACCGCAAATCCAACACTGTAAACACTGTGGCATTCTGCAGCCGATCTAATGTTTCCACTACTGTTGGCATTGCACACGGCTTTAGTTCTGTTATATTATTCAGTTCTCTAAAATCAACACAAAATCTATATTTCCCATTCGGTTTCTTTACCAAGAGTACCGGTGAGCTATATGGGCTGTCCGCCTCCTCAATTATTCCTTCTTTCAGCATCTCTTGGACCTGTCGATTTACTTCAGCCTCTAAGTGCACAGGGACACGACGTGTTGTGAATATACTTCCTCCATCGTTCTTTATCGGGATTTCGTGCTTTACTTTGTCGCAAAATCCGTACGGTTCTCCTTCTCCAGTGAACAGCTTCGCATACTTTTTGCACAACTCGGTGATGTTTGGTTTCTTCGTCGGAACGGCTGTTGCCACTCTAACCTCAGCCACCTCGCTACTTTCATGTATTGGGAATGAACCGTACTTCGTGACCACCTTACCGCTTCTTAGGTCAACTATGGCTTTTACTTCTCTTAGGAAATCTGCTCCTAATATTGGTCTCGACAGGTTTGCGGTTACCACGAACGGGAAACTTATCGCCGAACCATCCACTTTTACGATACTGTTAGACACGCCTAATACCTCTAACATATGCCCTCCTATAGTGTGAACTGCGACTTTACACGGCTTGAATCTCTTACATTGCTCTTTACCTATTAACGAAACTGCTGCCCCTGTATCGATTAGGCACACTAAATCTAGTTCATTTACGTTCACTCTTGCATAGACTGCCCCTCTATCTACTAATGCAACAACCCCCAGATCCCTAGAGTAAGAAGGAAACACGTAACGTCTAAAATATCTCCGTTTTCGTCGTGTTGGACAGTTTATCTTCCAGTGTCCTGTCCCTCCACATGCGAAACACTTATCATTCCTTTTACGAATCACTCGTAATGCCGCAATCTCGTGCTGCAGTTCTTCAATCTTCTTCTCAATGCTGCTTATCTCCTGACTTTCGCACGCGACCGGAGCTACTGTTCGTGTCATCAACTGCCGCGTCACCTTTGCAAGCTCACTGATATCCATAGGTTGCGCGGCGTGTGCCAGTCTCAGCTGCTGGGAAACGGCAACTGGCACGCTCTCGATAAACTGCGACGCCAACAACTGTGCCTCCGACTCCTCATCCAGATTTGGCAGCGCGCGACGCAGCAACTTGGTAAGCTCGACGGCCAGCACCAGCGGATCACCATCGATCGGCAACTTCGCCACTCGGAACTTCTGCAGTGCTTCTTCTCTGTCCACTGGGCTATCGAACTCCACGATCAACCTCTCCGTGACTGCCTCCCATGTCGTCTTACCGCCCGTACCGTCCAGGCTGTCATATACAGCTTTCGCTCTGCCTCTCAGCAGCGTCCCCAGCACCACCGTCTTCGCCTTCGGCTCCTTCACTCCCACCAGCTCAGCCACGGCTTCGAACTCCTTCAGGAAGCTCATCACATCTCCGTCCTCAAATTCCTTCGGCCATGGGATCTTCATCCTTGGAGGCAGCGACACCAAATGTTGTGAATGAGAACACAGGTGAGGACAACCAACTATGTATTTAGCACAAATTACAACGTTACTTGGTAAAATACAAAAACCATGCTATGATACACTATTTGCAAAATGTTCTTCAATTGCCTCAGGCTTCATTGTTCCTGGATTTTCACACAAATTGCTTTTTATTTCTGTTCTTCTCTTCTTGATCTTCTCAATCTTCTGCTGTCAGATATTCTATTCCTTACTCACCATATATACTACTTATGTTGATATCAGTAGCTCACACCACATCATCACCCCAAAACCCTTCTCTTATTATAGAACATTTATGCATAAATATTTCTTCATAAACATAGATCTTGTATGTTATTTTCATGTTTAGCAATTTCAAACATTTTCCAATTTTTTTTTTAAATTTAAACCAGTTTTCTTCAATATGGATAGTAAAACAAAATGTGAGAAATTTTTCACAATTTTCTTTGAAATAATTGCTATGGAAATAATATTTTGATAGAATTGAAGGATTTTTTGTTGTTGTTTTTTTCATTGAATAGTATTCATATTAAAACTTTTTTTTTAAAAAAAGAAGATACGTTACATTAATATTGAGTTAGACATGTGATACTTTTATTACTCAATGATGAATATTTTACAACAATGTGAAACCTTTTGACAATAAAAATGAAAAGTTGATTGGATGAGTTTAGAACACTAACATTAAAATTAGGCAAAATCTATGTGTAAAGTAACTCCACCTGTAGCTCCTCAAGGGGTTACTGTCGGTCCCAAGTTCGAATAATGAAGGAGGGTTATGCATGGCATTAGCGTCCCCATCCCGTAGTAAACTAACTCGATAAAAAAGCGCTAACTAGAAAAATTATTCATGACTAAAGTAAAACCTGAATAAGATTAGAATTCATGGACAGTTTATTACAATTGTGAGTAATCTACTGAATCATCCATGATCATTTCTTTATTGTACATTGGGATTTATCTTGATCAATTCTAAAAACTTAATGAATATCTACAGAAAATCATATTTCTAGTTCTTGTTTGATTCAATCTAAATGGTTAAACCAGTTAAATATATTCCTACTATCTTATTATCTTATTTTACTTTGCCACATACTGTCGTCTTCTAATTTTATCATTCACTAATCTCCAAATAATTGTTCCTCAAACATTGAATCAAATGGTAAGCAAAGATGGATAGTGGCTAGTAGTCGAATCCAGTTTGACGCGCCTTTAGTCCTATTTGGGACTCGTCAGCTGGATGTACCTGCATCTAAGAGTTGATGTTCACTCTGGGACTCGAACCCAGTATATTTCGCTTCAAACACCATCACGTTATACACTCAGCTGTTGAGTCCTGATATGCAGGTACATACAGCTGACGAGTACACAATAGGATGAAACTCGCGTCAAACTGAATTCCACTGATAGCCACTATCCATTTTTACTTATAATCCTTGTGAATTAAGGCAATAACGAGGCAATATGCACAGTATGCACATATGCCAATAAGAGACAGACTGATCATTTGCAGTCCTAAAAATATCAATGGGAAGATTCAAACAAACAATACTGAATGAATTGAATTAAATGGTTATTTTTAAATAAGGAATAAATTAACTTAACAACTAATTCTATTTCGTCATAGTTTAAAAGCATCTTTGAATTAGCTTGTTAAACAAATAAAAGTTTGAAAATAAAAAAATTTATTCAATGTAATTAGGGTAAAATGAGTGAATATAAAAATGAATATAATTCATATCAATATCAAATGTGTAATCAGAGATAACGTAATACATGTACAGAAATAAATTGAGTATTTAATAAATAAATCGAAATGATTGTTTATTAGATTGTTAAAAATTTAGAAGAAATTAATGAATTAAGTCGTTTGAACTCTATTATTTTCATTATATTCACAGAATACAACACCGCCTGTAGCTATTTCAGAGTTATCGCCGGTCACAAACTCGGGTAAAGAAGGTGGAGTGTACATGAGGTCGGCAACACTATTACGTACAGAAAATCTTACTAAAAAAAACTCTAACCAGAAAGAAACAATTAATACCATTTAAACTCTCCTCTAGAAATTGAGGGATCATTCAGAAAAATTATGACGCGTAATGGTGATTGTAGAGATTCTTCGAAAGTCATGAGGCTGATTATCCTTCTAACAACCACAGCGACAATTAATTTAGGTACATAAAATATCCAGAAAATATGGAAGATCAAGAGGAACAATTAAAGAGCGACAGAAATGAAAAGAGATATAACTTGAAGATGCTGGGAATAAGTGGGACACATTGGATCCAAGCTGGAGAGAAAAGGTTAGATTTGAGAGAGTTGTTGCAGTACTTTGGTCACGGAGAAGAAAATGCTCCACACACTCACAGAGTTGCTCTGATGCTGTCCAAAGAAGAACGAGCGACACTCATAGAATGGGAATCTCATGGATCCAAGATCTTCAAATTATCATTCAGAACAAAGAAGGAAGGAATTACAATCAATGCTATCCAGTGCTAAGTACCCACCAATCATAGAAATGACGACGATAAAGATCAACTTAACGAGAGGCTGCAATCGCTCACAGAGAGGTGTTCAGGAAAGAACCTGATCATCCTGCTCAGAGACCTTAACGCCAAAGTCGGATTGGACAACACCAAGTATGAAGACACCATGGGACTATATGGACTGAAACGAACGATGATGGTGAGAGATTTGCAAATCTGTGTGCATTCAGCAAATCGAATATAGGTTGCACAATATTTCCACACAGATGCACACATAAAGCTACACGGATATCATCGAATCACACCATAGAGAATCAGATAGATCACATTTGTATCGATAAAGAATTCAGAAAGTCAATGGAAGACGTGAGGACCAGGCGAGGAGATAAAATAGCTTCAGACCACAACCTGTTGGTAGCTAAGATAAAACTGAAGCTAAAGAAGCACTGAACAATTTGAGAAACAGCATTACATCGGTTCAACACAGCCTTTCTACGAGATACTCACAAACTCAATGAATTCGAATTAGGTGTCAATAACAGGTTCCTGGCCTTACAAAATCTATTGAAATAAGAATCTACAGTGAAGGACAATTGGAAAGGGATCAAAGAAGCACTATCTTCAGCGTGTCAGGAGGGTTGTGTGACCAAAGAAGTGCCATCATAAAGAATGAATTCTTATCGAAAACCTAAATAAGATTCAAGAAAGGAAGAAAAAGAAGACAGCAATTTACAACAGTCGAACAAGAACAGAGAAAGTTAAGACACAAACGGAATACACAGAAGGAAACAAGAAAGTGAAGAAGAGCATTAGAGCTGACGATAGAAATACGTGCAAGATCTAGCAACGACAGCGAATGAAGCTGCGACAGAAGGAAATAAAAGACAGCTATATAACACAACGTAGCAGAAAAATATTGTAAACCAGAGAGACAAAGAAGGTAAGACAATTACTGAGATTCAAAAACGGAATAACACGTGAGTAGAAAATTGTGAGGAACTCTTGATTATTTCAGCTCCACTGAATCCACTGGACACCGAAGCAGCACAAACAGACCTTCCTATAGATGTCACTCCAACAACGATCGAACAAATCGGGATGACCATCAAACAGACCAAGAGAAGAAAAGCAACAAGATCTGACAATATACCGGCTGAAGCACTGAAGTCAAACATGGAAGTCACTGCTAAGATGATCCATGTTCTATTCAGGAAGATTTGGGAGAGAAAGCAAGTACCACTGATAGACTGAAAAGAACGACACCTTATCAAGATACTAAAGAAAGATGATTTGAGCAGGTATGAAAACTTCAGAAGCATTACACTACAATCGGTACCGGGAAACGTTTACAGCAGTGTGTAGCTGAACCCGATGAAAGACTCAATAGACAACCAACTTTGAGCTCAACGGACCGCATTCTGTAAGGATAAGTTGCGAACAGGTCTTGTACAGATTGACTCGTGATACTGCGATTCCTCGTTGAACAATCAATAGAGTGGAACTCGTCACTTTACATCAACTTCATTGACTGAGAAAGCATTAGACAGTTTGTATAAGAGAACATTATGGGAGCTTCTTCGATACTATGATATATTTTTGAAGATCATTAATATCATACGGAATTCATAAGACGGAATACACTGCAAGTTGGTACATTTAGAACAGCTGACAGATGGATTCGAAGTGAGGTTCGGAGGCACATGGGGCTGTATGCTCTCCTCATTTTTCTTTCTGCTGATAATTGACTGGATTATGAAGACCTCCACATCTTAGGTGAAGCATGAAATACAACGGACAGCTTGGATCCAAGAAGATGCATTGGACTCCACCTAATCATGAACCGATCAATATTAGACCACCACTAAAAACCTGTAAACTGTGGACGGTTGTTTCGAGCGGGTCGTGAATACTCACTTCAAAGAAGTTCCGCAATACGACAGAACGGTGGTTCACTGCTTTCAAGTTTTCAGTGGTGATCTGACATTGATCGATTCGTGATTGCAATGAAACTCAACGATCTCTACAACCCTTTCCTAACAGTTTATTTGTTTATTTATCACACCAAGTGACTCATAGACACTGCAAAAAATCTCACTTTTGACATTGTTAACATGACTGAACGACTTATACACTTGGCACTTTGTTCGAGCAAGTGAATTATTTATTTATATAAAGAACATTGTCTCATTTGAAAATCTTGTATTCTATGAGCAAGTATAGTATATCAATCATAGAAAAATTAAAGAAACAAATTGTTGGATGATACCATAAATTAAAACAGTACAGACACTAATTATCACGTTTAGACAATTTTCCTACAGATTTGTAAATCTGGCCTGGAATGATAGTTAGGATTATTTCTCTCTTTGTGTTTTAATGGTGAAAGATAATGTCTGGTTCATCAAGGAGTTGTAATGTGTGCTACTGATATAAGTAGTATGTATCATCAATCAAAAGTGACTTGTCTGGCGGCAGAAGGTTAAGAAGATCAAAGTAAAGAGAACGAGAACAAAGAATGATCGCTGAAGAAACAAAGGAACAATGAAATCTTAGACGAATGATTAACATTTTGAAGAAGGAACAGTTAAATTTGAGATAACTGATTAACATATGCGAATGAAGTATTTACTGTGTGGTTCTCATAGTTTACTAAGATGCTCTATAATTTTGTATTCAATTACTTTGAATTGTCCCCACTTGTGTTCTCGTTTACTACAGAATCTTCTTATAATTAACTATATATTATTGAACCAATCGTTATTAAATAATTAAACAAATTCTATATTAAACTAATAATTTTGTTTTTCAATTTTTTATATGAAAATGCTTACTACTACTTTTTTAAGGAATATAAGTAGCAATGTTTTAATCAATAGAAGATTAGCTTTTACGTTTCATCGGCAATTTCTTTTTATCCTGATGAGAAGAAGGAGGATTTCTTACTTTTTAAGAAAAAAAATCTATGGAAGTCTTGATGACAAAGTCATTGAAAGTATTCAACTGTCTATTGTACATACAAAATATTAGGATAAATGAAAGTTTTTCTTGTTACAAAAGACATCTATACATGTAGGATATTTTATTTACTTGTATTAAGTAATTTCATAGTTGAAGTCATGAGTCAATTGAAGCTAGATCACCATGGAAAACTTAAAATCACTGGAAGACTGTTTCATCCTAATATGGAACTCCTCAACAGTCCACATCCACAATCCCATCTCACGGCATTCGAACTCAGGACCTACAAGTGTCGCGCTTGTATGCTTAGCCTTCAGACCACTGAGCAGGCTAGCATCCAACGGTGTTGATGTCTAACTTCAACTAATTCACGAAATTGAGCTACACATGCATCATTGTCTTCAATGAGTTACTATCTCACAACAGACCCGGTCGAACTCCACTCTCACTAGAACTCCAGGAAATATTTCTCGAATTCAGTCACTAGTAAGCATATGACGATTATTATCAGAGAAGGGTTTTGTGGATATTAAAGTGATTTAATAGTTGAATTCATAAGTCATTTGAAGCTTGACCATCATTTAGATCTAAATTTGGATGAAATATTCAATTGAACTCCTAAATATTTATAATCAGTTGACAGTAATTATACTCATAAGATTACTTTCCAAAAATGTATGATAATCCTTAAACTCTGAATATTTATTTTTATCCTCATTAAGATCAAATCAATTGTCAGAGTATCTGAAATTGTTTATTGTCAATGGACAATTAAAATGTACTCAGTTAACATGATGAAATCAAATGTCCACTTTAAAATAAGAAAATACTTAGTGTAGAATACGCTGGATCAAGTTGGGATTGGTTCTTATAAATCATTTAGAAGTTGACACAAACTATTGACAATTTATGTTAATTTATAGTAGCAGATGAATACGTAGAGCAAATTAAGACGGTTAGATGAGTATCTTTACCTTTCACACATGACAAACAGCGTTTGATTCATAAAAAAATTAATTGAATATTCTCTGAACCCTAGACATGAAATAATCCACCAGAAGTTGATCCAACAATGATATCATCATAGTCCTATCTTCATGCATTTTGTTATTGAAATCAATTTAAATAGGGAGATGCAACGTAACAAATGCTTTTTCGAACAAGTTGTCTGAAAATCATAAATTATGCTGTGTTAATCAACTCTACTTACAGATGTAACAAACAGATTCTGTTAGAGTTAGACGAGTAAAAAGAGAACTAATAGTAAATGACAACATAATTTTTCCCAGAAGTATCACTGTTTGTCATTGTTTCCGTTAACCAAATTATATCACGAATAATGTTAAACATCAACCCAGTCAATGTTCTCAGGTTAGCGCAAACTTCCCTATGTGTTTGAGAAATGTTAGAATAGAATCAATAAAAATACATCCATTTCATTATATCTAGTTAATAGGTAACCATGTAACATATATGACTAAAGTATTCAGAATGATTATTTGTATGCATCTAAATTTTCTTAATTTGGTTCAACTCTAGGCTAACAACTATAGTATTTTTGTATTTAAAATAAGCATGAAACAAGTGTATCTGTTGATAAATGACAGAAAACTGTTATATCCTGAAGAGAATTATGAATGGTAACGTTTGAGAACTATTTATGCACCAGTATGATGCGTATGATTCCTATTGTATAATTGTTAAGTAGCTTAACTATTCATTTAGTATTGTTTGTTTGAATCTTCCCATCGATGTGTTAGGACTGCAAATGGTCAGTCTCTAATTGGCATATGTGCATACTGTGCGTATTGCCTCGATATAGCCTTAATTCACATGCATGGTAAGCAAAGATGGATAGTGGCTAGCAGTGGAAT
>NC_031498.1:17165180-17178913 GCF_000237925.1 Schistosoma mansoni | reverse complement strand
CCTCGATATAGACTAAATTCCACTGCTAGCCACTATCCATCTTTGCTTACCATGCATGTGAATTAAGGCTATATCGAGGCAATACGCACAGTATGCACATATGCCAATTAGAGACTGACCATTTGCAGTCCTAACACATCGATGGGAAGATTCAAACAAACAATACTAAATGAATTTAAACTTCACCCCATCGCACAAGTAAGTGGCTATCAGGACTCAGCAGCCGAGTGGATAACGCGATGGCGTTTGAAGCGAAAGGTCCTGGGTTCGAGTCCCAGAGTGAACATCAACTCTGAGATGCAGGTACATCCAGCTGACGAGTCCCAAATAGGACACAACGCGCGTTCTGGATTCCACTGCTAGATAATATACATCTTAACTATTCATATTTGTGTCCCTCTTATTGTGAGCTTCACTTTTACCGATAGACTATTATCATATAATTTACCATTCCTGAGTTATCCCCAGTCAATTAATTACTGCCTCCCCTATTCCCAGCCACATATGGCTAAATCTTGTACAAATGTTGTTTGTTATTTTATGGTTCGATGTGGTCAGTTTGATTGGTATACGAAGCCAGTTTGTTTGAGAATAATGATTCATATTGCAGAGGCTGTTATTGGTGTTGTGGACTCAACTGGCTGGACTAGATAGAAAGCAGGACAAAGAAGTGCTCTAGACTTCTCGTACGGTTTTTCGTATTTCATTGCTCTAATCGATAATTCACCCCTCTCTGATTGGCAGGGATCATCACGTCATATATTAATAGGGTATCTAGACAGGCACACTTCATATTAACAAAAACTTAATATGTTACCTAATAATTCTTTCCCAACTCTTGTTTATCAGTATTGCTACCAAGATTTAAATTTCTAAGACTAAGTTTATATATATTGTACTGTATTATGATTGTACAATTTAATACTTTTTTCTGTTATTTTCATTTGGTCATATATTCTCCATAGAAACAACTTAGTTGCGAAATATCAAAAAAAATTTTTTCGACTAGTTTTTTTGTTGTTACATTGATTTATCTCACCTCTCTCTTTCATTAATAGTACACTGAAATTGACTATTCATGCAAACACATATTACATAATTTGTCATAGTGATCATTCTAATAATTTTATTTGTTTGATTTAAATCTACCGTCTTTATTGAAATGTATATGTTCATTATTACATTTAATTGATTTATATTTACAGAATATTAAAGTAAAGAATGATAAAGGAATTTTATAGTTGAAATTATGAATCAATTGAAGTTACATCATCATATAGAACCTGGAACCACTGGACGGCCGTTTCATCCTATTATGGGATCCAAAATAACATGGATCTGTAATATAACTGTTTATCATTGGTAATGAAAACCTTTAAGCACTGCACGGCCGTTTCGTCCTATTATGGGACTCCTCAGCAGTGCTCATCCCCGATCCCGCACTCGCGAGATTCGAACCCAGGACCTACCAGTCGATTGAAGATAGACATTAACACCGTTGGATGCCGGCTCAGTGGTTTATCGGTTAAGGGCTCTGGCTCGAGATTGGTAGGTCCTGGGTCCTGGGATCGTGGATGCGCACTGTTGAGGAGTCCCACAATAGGATGAAACGGCCGTCCAGTGCTTCCAGGTTTTCGATGGTGGTCTAGTTTCAATTGACTCATGATTTCAACTTTAAAAAATAATGAAATCTCCAAAAATCCCCTTCTGAAAACCTTTATATTATTTGTAAAATAAATACTTTAGTACAAACCATAAATAACTTATCAGCAAAGATGGATAGTGGCTAGTAGTGGAATCCAGGACGCGCGTTTCGTCCTCCTTGGGACTCATCAGACGGATGTACCTTCATCTCAGAGTTGATGTTCACTCTGGGACTCGAACCCAGGACCTTTCGCTTTAAACGCCGTCACGTAACCCACTCAGCTAGTGAGTCCTGATATGGAGGTACATCTAGCTGACGAGTGTATATTATTTTACACATAACTTCAAAAGAAACTGACTTCATTCTATTCAAAGTTGAATGTTAACTATAATGAGTGAAAAAGGATATACAACCAGATTGAGAATTAACTAATTATGCAACCAATGATAAAGAAGTTAACATACCCCTGTGTAACTGAACCATATAATCACCTCTTTCCTGTATTAATTTACGTAGACTCTTCCATAGTAACATAAAATTATTAAGTAATTCACTTAATTGATCAGCAATTCGTGGATATTGCACAATGGTATTGGTAACATGCTATTTCAAAAAAAATATATATATTAAGGATGTGTGTATGTGGCAATCAGTTTAATATATGTAGATTAATAGTTGTGTAATCAAATTAGAAAACAAGAGGGGAAACATTTCTATAGTTACACGAATTATATAATTATTGAGTGACTAAATTACAAGGGATAAATATTCTTAATTCATTGATAGTCGAATATTTACAATCTTCTCAATTCAAAGACACCTTGGCTTGTTCATGTATAATTATTATATTTAATTTTATAGTGTCATGTGCTTTAGTATCCTTGTTTATAAACCAAAACTGTTATAGAATAAATTTTTTGTAAAATCTAATTGCTACTTCCGGACTCAAGTCTGGACATAGAGAGAAGTTAGTCAGTAGTGGATTATTGGGAACTTGACTGTCTAGTCGAGCATAATAGTGCTGGTTGAGTGAGTACTTGTTCAATTTAGTGCTACTAATCTGTAGAGTAAATAGTAAACCAAAAATAGAATTAGGATTATGAGTGGCAACTGGGCACATGATATTGATTGATAGATTCAAAGAAATAACAGAATGATATTATAGTTCGTAAATGAAACTAATAGAACTGTCTCAATCATTATTTTTGTTATCTCTCACAGAATCTGTTTCTGCGAGGCTAGAATGAACATTAAACTGCCAAGATGATACTCATTGTTGAAGCATCAATCAATTTTTATTCATAAAATAAGATTTCGCGTGATTAAAATGTTAAGGATGATAATTATCTGTTAGGATTATTCAAGACTTTGATTATTTCTTTAGCAACACAGTTTGTCTTTGAAATAACCTTTGAAATAAACCATCAGAGGCGAGACTATAATTTATGTACGAGTTAATCAGAAGCGTCTGAAGGATAACAAGGTCACAGCGCCAATTTCAGTATCTGATGCACATGTGCGACCTCTTCACAAGCGATTTTAGAAAAGACTTGACAATTAGGTGGCTACAATTAATGTGACTACTAAGAAGTTCCTTTATTTGTAATTGCAGTAATCAAATGACTTGTAGACCTTGTACAGACTACTGTCATGTTGTCCTTCGATGTAACATATGTTAAAGCAAGACGTTTGCTAGAATAGGAACCTTTATCGCTCAATCCAGATTAAGACTAAGGCATATTATAATAATTGCCGCGAACTGTATAATAAAAGCACCAGTAACATTGACTGCATTATTCGCAGATGTTATTGAAACTTCGGCTGTTCAGTGATATGAGTACTGTAGGGACATATCCATCATAAAAATGATAAACCTACACAACCGGAGTACACACAAACAATACTGAAGCTATGTGGTCGAGGCCGAGAGGGTTTTTGTGACCTTATCATGGATCTAGAGACCGACTATTATGAAGCCATACGGATGAGTTCCTCTACCTTATGCATTAAGATTTTGGGACCTTTTTCTAACCTTGACAAGTTTTTGGATCATGTAAAAGAAGTGTATCCACTTTATATTTTTGGTTTTGTATAAAATATTTTTACTCTATGCTGACTGTTTACTGATTGGCTAATATTTCTCAAGCTCACTTTAGATTCATTCAAAGGTCGTCCATAAACTTATAGTCTCACCACCATCGGATCCTCATCCATCTTTTCATTTACATATCTTTTAAGAAAACATAATTTTGATATATCAACTAAGGCACATACAATAAGAAACATTATAGATTCACTACAGTTTATCCATAATAATACAACTCATAATACAACAACATGCAATAGTTAAAAACAAAAACGAAATGTCTTTACTCTTTTTGTAAACCAAGTACGCAGATTTCGGTAATATTTTAACCGATTATATCTTAAAATGACATTATTTTTTTTAGTTTTTTTTTGTAAGTAAATAGTCTCTACTAAAAAACTTTAAATAATCGTCATGACTCCTTTAGATGATTAGTGAAGGAAACTAAAAAAACAAAAAATTTTTTTTAAATTTTACTAACAATGGTATCTATGCAGAGATATTTTTTTCTTTTCTTTTCTTTTTGTACAATGACTAAAGAAAATGAAACGATCAATTGATCTATGGTAACTATATAGTTTCTTTCAAATAGTATAAATACGTAACTAATTTATCATTGAAAAGTATAATGACAGTAATCTTATCATAAATATAATCTTATAGAAGTTATTAAAGTATCACTTTACTGATTGTATCTTTTGTGTATACCATTATATCTTTGGATAGGTAAATTTATAACTCAGGCTTAACTATTTTTATGTTACTGGAGTGGATGAGAACACAGGTTAGAACAACCGCTTATGTGTTGAGAACAAATTACAAAGTTGCTTGGTGAAATACAAAAACCGTACTCTGATACTCCATTTGCAAAATGTTCATTAATCGTCTCAGGTTTCATTGTTCCTGGATTTCCACATGAATGGCTTTCTACTTTTGTTCTTCTCTTCTCGATCTTCTCAATCCTCTGCTGCTAGATATTCTATTCCTTACTCATGATATATACTACTTATGTCGATATAAGTAGCCCACACCACAATACGATTGCAGATAACACATTTGAAACAGAAATATTTTGAATAATTCACTGAATAAACTTTGAAATTTCTTTTGAAATTTGTTAAATGTGATTGAATTTCATAACTCATAAGTCTCAAGCACCCCCCCCCCCACGGAAACAATTCATCATTGTTAGAAACCTTACTTAAGAACTGGTTGTAATCAACATCTGAAGGAATGCGTTGTACCGGAGAATTTATACGTGGATTTATACAACTATTCAATATCTATACCTTCACACTACTGGAAATCAAAACTTGAAGAAACAAGTTAATTTTGTGAAATTTGAAATCTGATTATGTTATACAGTCAGTCAGTGATCTTGAGTGCTGTTAAAGATATGAGGGCCCTTATCGCTTCCCGGTTGCCCACACATGGAAGGGTTCTTTTAGAGGTACCTGAAAAGAAAATAGGATTAGAAGTGATCTTAATGACCTGAGAGCATGAACGCAGTGCACAAGGTGCAACTGCTTGAAGTCGGTCACACAAGACATTTTTGTGTTAGCTCCGTACTTGTTGGAACCTTACCGCCGGAGACAGATATCCGTGGGACAAGGTGAGGTGTGCATTTTTTTAGGGTCGACATTTTCTAACCCACTACTCCTTGTGAGAAGGCAGTATCACTGTTATGCTTGTTGTCTGAAGGAAACACCTTATTGCCGCCACACCTCTATACAGTCAGTAGTACGACTTCGCCTTCGGACCTTGGGTTTGCTGCTTTTAGTGTTACCGTTTTTCAACCGACTTGTCTGGCATGGTCTGACCTTGAGGAACGATTGTTCCAGCCAGTGTAGCTCGATTGGTTCATCAGAATAGGCAATCCCGACCACCACGTCAAGGTAGCAGCAACGGACGGGATGTTATTTAGTAGCTCGATTTCAAGCTATAAAATTACATATGTAAAATGATTTTTTCTACAACCATTGACAATGTATACATCAATCAGATATTTTATGAAACTAGAAATCATTTAATATTCTGTAGTAAAACATACTTGACAAACTTGTTGAATACGATCATTATTAGCTTCAATTTCACTTTCAAGTATACGATGCTGTGTATATTGTTTACTGACAAATACTTTATATGGTACCAGCGAACTCATATTTGATAGTTTACTTGCTTGATCATATTCTTCAGCAAGCTCTTTCTTTTCTATAAGCCATTCTTGAAGCTAAATTGAAAATGTTTATATATATAGTTAATTAATAAATAGACCGAACTAACGATTAACTAAATGTAAATACTCGTTTTATAATGCGTAAAAATGAAAAAAAAATTATAAATAGCGGGTAGTTGATTCTGATTAGGTGGTATACTGCAATAATAAATCATTTCCTAAAAAAATATGGATTTGTTACTCATAATAATTCAGACTTGTGAACTACAGACGAACAGCTCGATGCTACTAAGATGATAAGGTCTTCATGAAAACTTGGATGGGCTCAGTTGGGTGATACTGATGTGTTTCATATTAGCACAAGAAAGTCGTTCAGTAATTTCTATTTTTTTATTGTGCATAATTACTTACGCCTGTTACTCCCAATGGAGCATAGACCGCCGACCAGCTGTGGTTGTCAATATTCGATATTATCCCTAAGCTTCGTGTATTGTACATCCTGATGACCGTTAATTGATAACGCCCAAACGATGTATAAATCAGAAGGCGAATACGAAGGGTTGATTGCGTGACTACACTCAGATATCCAAAATTACAGTCACGTTAAGCAAGCATGAAAGAGTAGTGCCGTAAAGCAGGTGAGTGAGCTTCAGAGTCGAATGACCGAGCGAGAGATCAATTGACTGAGTCAGCGAGTAAGTGAGTACAGTACAGCGAGCAGGATTAAGATGTACACATATATGCAAACGGAAAAGCATGAATCATCGAATCAATTAAGCGATTAATAGAAAGGTTAGAAGAATGAATACATACGTAGGCAGTAGGCAGTGCTCAAGCGTACATAATAAAGGTACAATGTTATAGATAGGTTGTTGTTGTACGAATGACTGTCCGTTAAATAAGTTAACAAAAAGGGCTTCACCAAATTAGATGTAAACAAACTCAATTGTATGTGAGCTGCTATACAGCATTCTTCAACCCACTCTGTCCTCGCCCTTCCTTTCTAGTTCTCTCCAACCGTATTTCATTCTTCTCATGCATGTTTCCTTTTCTCGAAGTAATGCGTTCTTTGCTCTTTCTCTTCTCCTTTAAACTTGAGAATTCCAAGTAAGAGCTTGCCTTGTGACGCAGTTGGGTGTTTTCCTCAATGTGTGGCTTATTCACTTCCAGCGCTTCTTCCTGATTTCTCCCTCCACTGGAATCTGATTTGTTCTCTCTCACAGTAGGTTGTTGCTGATAGTTTCTGACCAACGGATCGGAAGTATTTTGCGTAGTCAACTATTAATAAACACTTGTGTCTTCAGGATGATGACTTTTGTAGTTCTCCAGGTTTCCGCCCCATACAGTAGAACTGTCTTGACATTTGTATTGAAAAATCTGATCTTGGTGTTGATTGACAATTGTTTTGAGTTCCAGATGTTCTTCAGTCGTAAATATGCTGCTGTTGCTTTACCGATCCGCGCCCCCACATCTGCATCAGATCAACCATGTTCATCAATGATGCTGCCCAGATGTGTAAAGGTTTTCACATCCTCCAAAGGTTCTCCGTCAAGTGTGATTTGATTGGTGCATGTTGTGTTGTATCGGAGAATCTTGCTTTTCCCATAGTGCATATGGAGACCTACATCTACTGATGCTGCTGCTACACTGTTTGTCTTCCCCTGCATTTGTTGTCGCGTGTGTGATAGAAGAGCCAGATCATCTGCGTAATCTATATCGTCCAGCTGCATCCCAGTTGTCCATTGTATCCCGTGCTTCCCTCCAAATGTTAATTTTAATGTGTTTCTAGATAAAATCGACAAATTATTCCCTTAAATCCATATAGAAGTGTGTATTTACTTTTTCCTAACTCTTGAATATTTAGAAAACCAAAATAATATTCCATTTTAAAGTAACTAGATTGTTTGTGTTGTCAAGAAAAAACGATATAAAACAAAAAAACATCTACTAAGAAATATTCAATTAAACATTTCCAAAAAACAATCAAATAAATAAAGCTTATTATCATTATCTTTTTATCCAAATTCATTGAAAAGATAACAAAAAGAGGGGGAGAAGGGGGTAGATTTTTTTTTTTTAGAAGGAAACAACAAAGAGATAAACTCTGAATTTTTCAATGAAAATATTAAATTAACTAATTAATAAATAAATAATAATCATAACTGTTATCAGTGATTATACAGACTACTGAAAATACCAATCATAGTAGTATGTAATTCGATTATATATGAATTGTTATAAATAGGATAATTTATGATAAATGAAATTGTTTAAACTTTCTAATAGAGATTATTAAGATAAATGATGCATTCATGACTAGATGAATAATATTGTTAGATAAGACAAAATAAAAACTAAACATCATTTGATTATGACCTTAACAGTTTAAGTAGTCTCTATCTCCTTTAGAAATTACAATATTCATAGATGTATTCATCTAACTATCTACCTATCTTAACTGAATACTATATTCAATGAGTATTGATGAGATAAATTGAAATATATATACATTCGATAGATCATATCAGAAGTCTTTTTGTACGAATACAAGTGATTCTTATCAATAAAAAAAAGTGGATAAACTAAGTTATATTATATGAAATCACTTTTAAAAGACAGGTCATTAGATGGACAAACGTACAAAGATATATATAGATAGATAGACTCGTTCCATGAATTTCCCTCATTTAAGATTATCCTCTTTCATATCAACTCACTTTATTCATTATGACATAAGTGTCAAAGTGAAAAGAAATTCATTTATTTACGAATTTACAAATTCCCCCTCCCCCCCAACAATCAAATTTTACATTAGAAATAAGAATAAATAAATTTTGTCATTTGTTTTGATGAGGAAAATTAATATTTACAAAATTTGAATTAAAAAGAATCAATTCTGATAATTGAAATTTGATCTGTGAATAATCTAGACGCAAAAAAAACAAAAAAAAAGAACAACATTCGTTCCCACCAAATTCAAAAGTAAATATTTGGAGGAACAATCATGATCTGCAAATAAGGGTATGTGAGCATTTACGAAAAAATAGTTGCAGAAACAAGTAGAATCAAATGATTTCAGCAGTTTAAAGATCCTCATAGAATATTGTAAAATGAACAATATTTGAGCGAATCATTGGATCACTGGATACATGAACTGAATATTATAAACCTCTTCAGCCCCCCTCCCTTTTTTAACTGATTACCTCGATCCTAATCTCCATATCCATCATTCCCAATTGGTTTATCGTAGTTACCTTGATAACGTCCCTCTTATTACGTATTATATTCTGATAATACTATTATTATTTATCATAATTATATCAATTGATAAGATGAAATTCCCTTTTTATGAATTTTATTCATACGATTTGTTTGCATTTGCTTTTTTTAGTTGAAATCATGAATCAATTGGAGCTAGATCAACATGTAAAACCTAGAAGCACTGGACGTCCGTTTCGTCCTATTGTGAGACTCCTCAGCTTCCAGGCTTTCCATGGTGATCTAGCTTCAATTAATTCATGATTTCAACTATAAAATTACTAAAATCTCCACAAACCCCCTACTGATAATTCTCAATTTTGCTATATTACTATTATACCGGTTGCGACTGAACACTTTACTCCAAATCATTTCTGACCTTTATTAAATGACCAATTTAATTTGCAAATAACACAATTTTGAAGGATCTATGTCATGACAGATGCAAATATTCACCAGTTTCAACATATAACATTGTCATATTAATTAATATATGCCTCATTTTGACCTTTTGTAAAATATCACAGTAATTATAGACTTGAAACTGTAGAGCCTGATGATGAAGTTATTTTGGGAAGAATGGTTCGCTCAAATATCCTCATTCTTTATTATTTCTTTTTTAAACAAACAAATAGAATCAAATGAACCAAAAAGAGTAGAGGATAAACATCCATCATCCTCTATTGCCAAACATATAATCGAAACAGGCCATAAGATTGATCTTAACTCGGTTTTTGTGGTATTGTATAAAAGTGTAAAAGGGAGTATACTAAGGTTTATTGAAGTCTTAACCAAACAAAAATTCAAACCCCCTTTGTGTATTCAAAAACAGTTTGTTCTCACCTTAAACCTATCCTGGTAAAATTAGCTTATTATCCAGAGTGATTAGGTCTCAAATTGTTTTCACATTATTATTATTATTATTATTATTATTATCCCTGTCTCCTCTTACCCCCTATTTCCGGTCTAGCTGACTTTATTTTTTCATATATAAATGTTCTTAACAAGTATATGTGTGATCAGATTGTGCTAAATGAATTGCACAGTTTTATTATCTTCGTCTTCTTATTACACGATCGAAATTAAACAAAGGGATTAATTGTAGAAGACAAAATGAACATTCATCGTACATCTTAAGAGCAATTCTTTCAGACAATCTTCCAGTCCTAGACATGTTCAATTCCCCTTACCACAAAAGTGCAAAGTGGCTAGCACGTATCCCAGAGCCCTTGCACAAATCAATTGTTAGAACGAGTGTAAAAGGTGTATTCGACTTCACTTCCAAAGTAGAAAATATGAATGTTAGTATGAAAAATATGTTCTCACTAGATGTAGTATCCTTGTTTACCAACGTACCACTTATTGAGACTATTGAGTTTATATGAGAGCAAATAACAGAAAAACAAATCAACATTGACTTACCGGAAGATAGTCTGAAAGAATTGCTTTTAAAGGGATAAATTGCTTTAAATTGGAATTTTAACATTTATTAACCTTAGTCTCGTATATTAATATGTTGAAGTGAGACTATAATTTATGGAGGACCTTTGAGAGATACCATGATGAACTTGATAATGACTAAATGAAGGTTATAAAACAGTGTGAGAGATTTGAAATATAGTGTACAATGGATGGTTAGGGTTTGCAATTCGATTTAGGGTTTTCATTACGAACAGACATCAGATATAATGTCAAAACTCTATTTAGGCAAATGGGAAAATGAATTTGGCGCTAAAAATCCAAGACCTGTTATCCTAAATCTGATTGGTTCATAGATAAATTATAATCTCTCCGTGTGTTGTTTTAAGTTAAACAAATAAACAGCGTAAAATACCTTTGGTTAAAAAGAAGAATGTTAATACTTTAAAATTATTTTATGTATTAAAAATAAAGTCTCGGATAATCATAACGAAATAATCTTTACTTATATTAGTACTAGTTAAATCAATTAGGAACAATAACTGGACGGATTCGCATACACATAGCATACATTTCTCTTTGAACCTAGCACACAACAATACCGTTATGCACTGTCTCATCGCCCTCGGCATATCAGGCAACCCGAAAGTCACGAGAACACCGTCAGGGCATATGACAGGCTAGGTATTGTCAAATAAATTTCTATAAATAATATTCGAAAGCATATTTATGTATTTGATGCCTCTGTGAAAGGTTATAAGTACACGGCATAAAATGAGTTCACTTAATTTTCCGGTATTTGTTATTCAGAAGCGGGATTTGAATTTCTTGCTGATTGCTTAATTACTCAGTAAATGATTTTTCTTCAAAACATCGTCCACTAAAATCTCTTCTCAAATAAACTAGCTAAACTTAACTAACATAATATTGTTAAAATGTTCCTTTGGATTAGTTATAAAAACATAAAACATATAAGATAATACAAATCTTATGTAACATTAGAAGATTACAACTAACATACTTCTCATGATACATACCGTTTGAATTTGTTGCATGTCCTCTCGAAGTGCTATTAAATCTTTAGTTGAGTCCACTAGTGTACGAGCTTCATCAAGTAATGTGGTATATCTAAAATAAGATGTAAAATTACATTTGATTTGATAAAGACCAATGAATTGACAATATTTAGACTCAAGGTATATGAACCTTGGTTCATACTGTTAGATAGCATATTAAAGAGATTAGCTAGTTGAGATGCTGGTTGGAGGTAGTCAGCTTGAAACTTTGGACCTAGGTCTTGTGCTATTTGACACTCGTCAGCAAGAAGTACCTATGATCTCGCGGGATCTGATGCCCACTGACGGAGTCGATTCTGTGTCACCCAGCTACTTAGTCAAGGATGTTACCAATGATCTATCCGAGCTGCGACTGACCTCCTGTAGGAATCAGTTTTATTAACAATTGGTTGATCACTGGATGGTAGCCAGTGTCTTGTGTTTCAGGTCTTTCGCAGTGCAGATCAAATTCTATGGATCAAGTTGCAGTCATTATTTTAAGCGACTCTATGTTAAGGTCAAACGTGACATAAATATCTCAACTCTGAGATGCAAGTACATCCAGCTGATAAACCCCGAATAGGACGAAACGCGCGTCCTAGATTCCATTGCTAACCACTATCCACCTTTGCTTATAAAGTTTATTCTTGTTTGTTGACACAAATATATATAAAAGTAAACAAGTGATTAATCATAAAAACTAAAATTTGTTTATATTAGAAATTAATAATTAAGTAGGAATTAATGTGTTGGTATCACTGACAAATAGTAATAATATAATTATTTATTAAAGATGATACCCTAGAGACTAATTATGAGTTTCTCCCATCACTGACAAACAAAAGAAAATATTTTTTATTTCAATTCACTGTTAATGGAAATCATTAATCAGTAAATGAAAAGAAAAAAAACATCATAAAAACTTCAGTTTGTGTTGTTTACTTGTATCTTCCCATTGATATTTAGGACTGCGATTGATCAGACTCTTGTTAGCACATGTACATCCTGTGCAGACTGCCTCGATATTGCCTGAAGTCATGAAATGCGCGTCAAACTGGATTCCACTACTAGCCACTATCCATCTTTGGTTATAATGTTTGTGACTACAGGCAATATCGTGGCAATACGCACAGTATGCACATATGTCAATAAGAGACTGATCAATTGCAGTCTTAAACATCAATGGGATGATTCAAACAAACAATATTAAGTGAATTTAAATATCACACCATTGCACAAGAAAGTGCCTATCACGACTCAGTAAGTGAGTAGATATCATGATGGCGTTTGAAACGGAAGGTAGTGGGTTCGAGTTCCATCCAGAGTGAACATCAACTCTGAGATGCAGGTACATACAGCTGTAGAGTCTCAAATAGGATGGAACGTGCATCCTGTATTCTATTACTAGCCACTATCCATCTTTGCTTATTTCCTTTGCTTAGTACAACTACAAACAATAGATTGTTTGCCATTAGAAGTGTTAATAAACACTTTTTTTTCTTTTTTATGAATATAAAAACAGAATCTTTTTTTTAAATGACATTGTTTTAGGGTTATTCTAAACGTCTTTTTCTTAATCGGACAGTTATACATCTTTAAAAAAAAAACTAGAAAACAATAAATGCAGATACTACTGAAATTAGAAAAAATAAAAAGAATTTTCTCCCTTTTATAACAAAGATTCATTCAAAATCTAAAAAAACAAAAAGACGCTAGTAACAGGGTGAGAAAAATACAAAGATTTAAATGACAATAGATCTTGATAAAACTTTTAATCAAATGCTCAATGTAAAACAAAAGACAAAACAAAACAAAAAGGATTGAAGATAATTCCACTTCACATCAAACAAAAAAGAGTAACCCTAATAGGGAATGAATCAAGTTTTAAATGGTTTGACAGAAGTATTCCATTCAGATATTTGAATACAAATAGTACTATTATAGTACTACTAGTATTTTGATGAATATATATTAAAGAACTTCTTTGTATATATTACGAAACATATTCGTTTCTGTTTTGTTGGAGATAAAAATAAATCAGAAGGGGTTTTGTGGAGAATTTAGTATTTTCATAGTTGAAATCATGGGTCAATT